>NC_134787.1:23005082-23015082 GCF_046742065.1 Oratosquilla oratoria
GATAGGACTACATTCTCTGATAAACATAGCTTCTAGAAGCTTAAGTTTATGTACATCCCTATTACTTGCTATAATCCTAGTGTTTGAAACTAGGTATTCTCGGGTGGCTGTTAGGTTATGGTATTTCTTTAAGTGATGTTTTATAGCCCCATTTTGTAAATGCATAGTAATTCTCCTACTGAGACTACATCTAGTAAAACCAATATATGCTGTATGACGGGCTACACAGTTCCCGGTGCTACAGGTGAATTCATAAACACAATTAGTTTTAGACATAGTCTCAGTATTACTATTTAAGTTATTAGTAATAACCAATGAACTAGCTTTAGGGTTGGAGTAGTATACAACCACCCGGATTTCCTTATCTTTAGATACCGGATGACAGTTCTTAGTGATGATGTCTTTAATTTTTTTTTCATCTTTCTTGTAACCCTTGTTGAAGATGTTATGGTAGTATATATCAATGAGTTGGGGGTTAGGGGATGTTTGTGGGGAAAGGTGGTCACACAACATTTTATTACAAATTACATCAAAATCACTATTAGGGAAACCATTATTCACCAGAATCTGGCGGATGTGCTGCAATTCTGTATGCAGAGCCTGCCAGGAAGAACACACTTTGATAGCCCTCCGGACATACGCTCTAATCACACTGGTTTTATAGCTAGTCGGGCACTCACTTTTGTAGTTCAAACACTTCTCAGAGTTCGTAGGTTTCCTATACACCTTCGTTGTATATATATACTTTATGTATAAGTACACACACACACACACACACACACACACACACACACACACACACATATATATATATATATATATATATATATTAGTATACATACACACATGCGCACACAAACACACACACACACACAATCTCCACTGCAGGTTTCTCTTGATAAGCTACATGCCTGGACGACTGACAACCATGTGTCCATTAACAGTACAAAAACGGTCACTGTGCACTTCTGCACATCAAAGAAGGATATACCTGCTCCAAATGTCACAGTCGGCACCCAACCTCTCCAAGTAGTCAAGTCAACTAAATTACTTGGAAGCACTATTGATGACCAACTGGACTGGAAGCAGGATATGACAAACACCGTCAGAGCAGCATCTTATCGAATATACATGCTGCGAAGGCTGAGATCATATTGAATGCCAGAGAAGGATTTGAAGAATATATATTCCACCTTTATTCTATCTAAACTCTACTATTCATCTCCTGTCTGGAACCCCTCCATCAATCTCACTCAGGAACGGCAGCTAGAAAGAGTACAGAAAAGGGCATGCAAAATCATCCTAGGCTCCTCTTATTCCAACTACGAAACTGCTCTAACCATCCTTAACCTGTCCAAACTCTCCGACCATCACAAGGAGACACTAAGAAAATTCGGCTTCAAGCTATTACGTCATCCTCGCCACCGTAACCTGCTGCCGTCGGAAGCTGACCGTCCTGCCCGGGCTACAAGACATCACAATAGACTCAAGTCTTTTAAAGCACCACGCACAGATGGATATAAACAGAGTTCCATACCTTCTATTGTACACTTATTAAACAACATCTAATCCAAACATCATATTAACACTAAAACGCATCTATAAATTTTTATATGTTCATGTGTTATATATTTGTATAGTGCACAATCACTTCAGCATCACAATATGTATAGGTCATTATTTATTATGTACCCTCTGTACCCTCTTACCTTAATATGTATATTTTCAGCCTTTGGCTGTCACGTTTTCAATAAACCGTTTATTATCATTATATATATTTATATATATATATATATATATATGTTTGTGTGTGTATTTATACTAATATATATATATATATATATAATATATATATACATATATATATATATATATATATATATATATACATATATGTATATAAACAAAAATTCAACACAAATCAACACGGGAGGGAGGGGTTTAGAGAAAGTGGCCAACACTGCCTACCTTGTGTCTCAACCTGACTGACTGGGGACCCGCCTCCAGTAAGGTCACACACACAAGCGGTCAGGAGAAGGAATAAAATTCCGTGTTAATTTACCTTAAAAAAAGAACTACTAAGGAAGAGTTAATTATTGAATAGAAAAATTTGAAAGTTTGGATGATGCAACTCACCGGAAGAGTAGAAGGTAACGGAGGAATACAAAAAGAGAAAAAAGAAGGTTATCAGACGAGGTTAAAAGTGGATGGGACGGGGAATAAATCAGACAAAAAATAAATATAGAAAATTTGAGTTAAATGGTAGGAATGTGGGATGGAACGGAGGTCCTAACGTTAATTGGTATAATGGCGGAGTATGTGGGATAGAAATGGCGTGAATGCAAGAATTAATTTCGTTGGTGAGGGATGATCAAGGTGCATTGCATGGACACGAAATACTAGAAAAGAAGTAAAAAAAGAAAAAATAGAGAGCCTGTAGGGTCAAGGCCCGTTTACACGACGCTGCTTTAGACGCTAGTTTCTTTATTCGCTACTGAAACGTTTTTTAGACGCGAGCGGTAAAATTGAACATGTTTCACTATATCGCAGCGTCAAATAGACGCTGCGAATTCACTAATTTAGTCACCAACGAATTAAGAAGCTTGTCCAAAGCGAATAAAAACAGCGTCGTGTAAACGGCGCTTTAGGAAGTATTTCAAGGAAAGTCCAGCCAAGAATTAGAATACTTGTTGGTGACATGAATACGGAAACATGAGGAAGTAAAAGGCAAATTTGTTTGTACTAGATGACATCATAGAAGTAGGCTAAGCGAAACATAGATCCATGGTGAGAGATTACTAGTTATAGGCAGTGCTTATTTTTATGCTTGGATTGATACTAGGACAAGTAGGAATGGTCCTCCAAGATCATTTTTGGATTACGTTGATGGTGTAGCAAGAATGAAAGCGGGAGTGTTGTATAGACATGTAGATAAGGAATAATGATAATGAACACGAGTTGAACAATAGTATGCAAGATTGGATATGGACCTTAAGAGATGAATAAACTTAGATAAGAGGGAGGCGAATAAAAAAGGAAGACGCCGAGACACTTTAGGGAAGTAGTTTTGATTTAAAGGGAGTTTGAAGGATTGTTTAGTTATGATTAAAAATGGAACTGATTTTATTATACTTTGTCGCGAATAACCAAAGCTTCCATCCTTTGTAATAATATCAGGCCGAAGAGGCGGAGTTGAAGAGGTAGTAAAGGAGAGAATTACGGAAGGTAACAAGAAGGGGCAGAAGATGTTAAAAATGATCAACATTTTTCTTCGAATGGAGGTTAATATTCAGTCGTAAAAGAATGATGCGTGACTGGTCCAAAGGGGTATCCCGAAAACAAAGTATTGACAACAGAAATGAAGTACAGGATTAGACAAGAGAGAGGTCGGAAAGATGCGAGCTTGATTTTGGATAGACGTGGGAAAAAGAAAAAAAAAAGGATCAATCACGATGAAAGTAAGGCGATGGGAAATAAATGTCAGGAAAAAGTAAACCCGACAATAACTGTAGGCGTTGACATAGCATTGCATTAGGATATGAAGGAGGAGAGGGAGAGCGAGTGAGGGGGCTGGAAGAAAGAGAGACTGCGCTGAACAAGGAAAAAGTGGAAGAGGATAAAATGTCAGTTGAGTCGAAAGTGGACTTGGTTTGGATAATAGTGGAAGCGACTCTGCTGTTCGGAAATCCGTCGTGGACGTGACCCAGGTCTCTAGGGACGAAGTTGCAATGAGAAAACGAAGAAAAAGTGTGTCTAGTGGGGGAAAGTGCGCAGTAGGCATTACGCGTATTGCAGTGGCTGTTAACCAATCCGGCTGAAGAAGCGTATGGCCTCATATAGTAGAATTATAACATAAGTTATTTTATTACAGTTTCACTTTTTCTTTTATTTTCATTTCTTTTTTTAACTCTCTTTTTATAAAAGACTGGCCGATTTCCCTCAAACAAAGACTAAACTGTCTTTTGTGCTCTCTTCTCCTTTACAGTCCTGTGCACGACAATAGTATAATGAGAAATACATTTTGACCTTGGATGACTTTGAAAGCTGAAACTCAAGGTCACAGGTGTCGAGAGCCTTCAGTCGAAAGCGGTTACGAAGAGAGAAAGAGAGAGAGAGAGGGGGGAGGGTCGTTATGACCAGAGTCTTGGAGATCTCATGCGGACATGAAGAACTTTGGCCTTGACTGACCTTGAAGCGTCACGCTCAAGGTCGCGCACGTGTTTCGTTCGACGGAGAAAGGGAGGGGTGGGGAGGGCGTAATTCGAAAGCGGTTGCAAGTCGACGCTGGCTATTGCCGGGCGGTGCACCTGGCAGCAACTTTGCCGGGTCTGTACCGCGGTGGCAGAGCCATTCAGCATTTAGCAAGAAACCCTAAAATAACTGTTGCCGGGCGAATGGTCTGCTCGACTCGCCCAATATCATTGTTATTAACATTATTATTATTACTTTTATTATTATTACTACTATTGTTATTATTAGCATCATTATTATTGTCAGTATCGGTGTTAATAGCAGTAGTGGTATTGGTAATACTATTATTACTATTAGCAATGTATATTGTAACACAAACTATTTGATGTGGAGCAAGAGAGGGAGAAAGCGTCAGCTGAACGTGTTAGGGTGATGGCAATTAACCTTTGTGTCCAAGGGCGCACTTTACATATGTTGTTCTGGCTCGCGACCAACATCTTTATTCTATTCGGGCTCTAGAGGGGGTGGAGGGGGAGTGGGACGCATTAGTTCCGGCGAGTCGCTCCCCGGTGCCCAAGAGATCCGGGCTCGTCCCATTAAAGTTGAATCCATTTGCTCGCGGGGATCGATGGGGCTCTTCCTTCGATCTGCCGAAGGAGGAGGAGGAGGAGGAGGACGAGTAGAAGGAGGAGGAGGACCGCGGGCACCTCAGGGCTGCCGGCGACGGCTGACTCCTCCATACCAGATGACCTTGCACAGCCTCGGCCTCCGCGGGGACCCTGGGCTCCCTATGTGGAGGGGTGGGACCCTTCACTGCCGAAGGGGTGCTGGCCGCGGAGGTGAGAAGGAGAGCCTGGCGGTGTTGGGGGGCGGTAGGAGGGGGGAATAGGGGTTGGGAGTGGGGGAGGACTGTGTGTGGGCTGTGCACTACTGTCTCTCCTCTAACCAAGGACGACGTCCTCTGGAAGCTTTCGTGTATTAATCTAGTGCGTGTGTACAGCATATATATGTGGGTTTCAATGTATGATGTGTATGTTTATAAGTCTTCGTACATCCATGGACCCGATAACGCCTGATCATCTTCGCATTTTCTCTTTTCATCAAAACCTGTTTATCCGTGGGTTGTCACGGTCGACGTATGATTTTATTCTGGCTGCCGACAAATCGTTTCATTTAGCAGAGAGAATCCATTCTCTCTCTCTCTCTCTCTCTCTCTCTCTCTCTCTCTCTCTCTCTCTCTCTCTCTCTCTCTCTCTCTCTCTGTCACACCTTCCCTCCCCCTCTTTATTTCATTTATTAACACATTCGATCCATCCGAGGACAACCATCACGGGTTGTGAATTGGATGGGGAGACATGGTCTCTTGCCTCTCCTCATCACCCCTGAACCCACATAGCCCCCCTCCCCCCTCTCTCTCCCCCTCTCCTCTCCCCCCTCCCCTCTCTCTCTCTCTCTCTCTCTCTCTCTCTCTCTCTCTCTCTCTCTCTCTCTCTCTCTCTCTCTCTCTCTCTCTCTCTCTCTCTCTCTCCCCCTCTCTCTTTTTCTGCCTCACTGTCTCAACCCAGGGTAGGGATCGTAAGCACTACCTTCTTGGCTGCTTTAGAAACGACTGAGTGGAGGGTGCCAAAGGGAACTCCCTAACTTTCCGTCATCGCCTCTTTCGAGCGTAACTGGAATGGCCTGGTGCCAGATTCAATAGTGAAGTACCGCCTGGCACGGAAGCTGCCTGTCACCCGAATGGAATCCCTTGGCGACATCCGCTGTGATTTTATCTCGTCGGCAGAAACTCACCAGCGCTTCTATAATTTGGAACTGCCGCGCCCAAGAGCTGGAACAGTATGAAGAAGGGTTTGGGAACAGTGTCCCTTGACAAAGCCTTTGGATCGTGGGGGAGGCGGGGTTTTTCAGTCAGAAAAAAATCGCCTGTAGAAGACTGCGTGGAACGGCGCCGTCAGGGCCGCGCCCTTGGCAGACACTCCCGCAGGGAAGACGAGTCGGCAGCAGAGGCCATCGACGTCGGCAGGCAGGCAGGCAGGCAGGCCGGCCGGCCGGCCCGGCCGACCGGGAAAGGTTAAGAGTAGGTTAAGTAAACCTGATGGCGTGGACAGGCACTGGTCTCCCTCGCTTTACAATGCATCCATATACAATAATTCACGTATAATGCGATCGCTCTGTGCGAATACACTAACCTCGCTCTACGTTTGGGCCAGGTTCGCTTTTACGCTCAGGAGGCCATATCCAGATTTCGTTTCAAGGTGGTCACTGCCCTTCCCCACTCCCAACCCATATTTCCCAGCCTTAAACTCGTAGGCTCACTGTGCCATTTGGGTTTTAAAGAACGTGGCCAAAGCGTATATAGGGAGGGAGACGTGTTGTATTCTGGCGGCCATCAGGTGATTGTATTTAGTCGAGTGATGGACTCTTTCTGGAATAGGCTGGGGTCTGATTTAGTAACTCCATTATTGGCCGAGGCAGCCTCCCCCCCCTCTCTCTCTCTCTCTCTCTCTCTCTCTCTCTCTCTCTCTCTCTCTCTCTCTCTCTCTCTCTCTCTCTCTCTCTCTCTCTCTCTCTCTTTCTCCTCAACTGAAGGAAATTGTTCGATATTCGCATGAACTAACTTCTGTGTATTGCGTTGTAGTAGCGGTGAGGAAATTGGTCTCTTTCCACTCCACTCTCCGTTGCTGTGAACGACACACCGGCAACAACAACACATTTGTGCTGACTGACGTCATTCGATTTCATTCAGCCGAGGGAAGGAACGAGATACCAACTCCCTTAAGAGGCGATGGGTCGGTCACTCTGCTATGGTTGTTGAGTTTTTTTTTTTTTTTTTTTTTTTTTTTATTATTATTATTATTTTTTTTTTTTTTTTTTTTAGGAGAGCGCAAGGAGTCATGGTCTGTCTTGTCTCGGAAGACTTCATCAACACAATAAGATGACTGACTTTTTTATTTTATTTATTTATTTTTTCTTTCTGCTCCGAGTGCGACCACACTCAGGCCGATGGGCGGGTGGGGTGGAGGAGGAGGAGGAGGAGATGGTCAAGGCTGCCTTGCCTCCATGGACACTTTCGCTGTGACTTTGTTCGCACGTTCTCTTTTGATAAACTGCCCTCAGGATATTTTGTTTACGTTTGAATGAACGGGGAGTGGTACCCTTCCCACCCGCGCCCCCAGTTCGGCTCCTTCAACTCTATGATGGCGACCTTTTTCCGTCCTTGTAGCGCCAGATAATTTCATTAGTCTGGGGACAGGACCCCTGGCTCCCCTCCCCCGCCCTCAAATGAATAAAATCGTCTGGCGTCAGCTATTCCAAAATCTGGAAAGATATCGTAATGAAGGAGTTGAGCCCGCTTCCAGGCAATTCCATTTAGCTTGGAAAGACGTCATACCTTCTGGTTTATCCTGTTCGATGTAGGGGCCAGTGGTAGGTTCCCCAGGAAGGGCGTGGCCTGACGGAGGATTCCAAGGGCGCCAACGGCCAGAGATTATTCGGAGGAAATGTTTGGTCGAGTATCGAACGCGTCTTTCGTCACCCCGTGGATGGCGTTAGGTTCATTTTAACTTGACGGGGATGGTTCATGTAGGAAGGAAAAAACAACAACAACCGTTGTAGATAATCATGGTGAGCTGCACATATTTAAAAATAAATATTTATGTATACAGGAAATGACGAAGAGATTCAGTGCTCTGAAAGTTCGAGGTTAGCCGTTTGTCAACGTTGTAAAAAAAATAAATGAAAAAATGGAAGCATCGGTGATGAGTTAAGCTACCAACTATTAATTACAGTGTAGATTACTAATTTCAATATCACGGTAGTCGTTTAGTATGCACAGCAATCTTCAAATCAAGCTCCCTACAGCATAACTTTCCGTACGATTATTGTTGTTGAATGGACCATGCTGCAAGGAATTTTAGCGAGGAGTTGGTAGATGAGTGAATGAGTGAAGGGGGGTAATATTTCTTACCAAAGAAACATGTGAAGACAAAGCCTATTAGGACGTCGTTTCGCTTTATCATGTGCCTAATGGTGGTGATCATGATTATTTTATTTAATCTCTCCATTATTCACTTATTTATTTACTTTTTATTCTTTTATTTGGAAAATGCTCGGAGCTAATGCGTTTGTATGAAACATTTCACTTGTACTGTGACTTAGATTTTAAGTAGAATATTATTTGCCCTCTTGCTTTCGGGGAAAATGATAACATGACGTGCGTGTGTGTGTGTGTGTGTTTTATTCAGTCTAACGGTGCTTAAGTTTTTTAGTTGTTTAGCTGCTTGTTTGTAACAAGCGAAATGTATTGATAATGGTTCCGTCCTCACATGGTGTTTGTTTTGATATACTTGCCGGCAACTGCAAATTACATGACGTTTTTCTTGTTGCTGACACCAGCATGCCCAAGCATCATAATCTCTCTCTCTCTCTCTCTCTCTCTCTCTCTCTCTCTCTCTCTCTCTCTCTCTCTCTCTCTCTCTCTCTCTACTCCCTCTACTCCCTCCTCCCCTTCTTGTTTTATGCATTCGTTTATTAATTAATTTATTTAATTGTATAAAAAATTATTTACTTGTCTTTATTTGTTTTTCATTTATTGATTAATAAATTACATGTTTACAGCTTATTTGTTTATTTATTCATCTACGTAATTGATTGTAAAAGTATGGGAACCTGGTCTCAGAGCAGAGGACTACATGATGTGGGAATCGGGGTTGCGTCACTTAACGCCAACTGGAGCAGTAGGAGCAGCTCCAGTGAGCGCCTCTGGGTTGCAGCTTCTTCTCCTCCTCCTCCTCCTCCTCCTCCTCCTCCTCCTCCTCCTCCTCCTCATCATCATCATCATCATCATCATCATCATCATCATCATCATCATCATCATCATCATCATCATCATCATCATCATCATCATCATCATCATCATCTTGTTATAAAGCACACTGTTGGAGCTGGATCGTTGCATTGCTGTCTTGTGTGGGCCGATGGTGGCCTTTGTTTAAGTCGAAGGGACCGTATTTATCATCCAACCATTTTTCCTCCTCTTTCTTTGCAATTTGCAGGAAGGAAATCGTGGTTTTTAGTGTTATTGGGAATAGTGGGAGGCACGACGTTTGCCGTAAATATGTCCATCCTCGGCCTCGTTGTTTCGCGCGCACAGAAATGATGTGAATTCTCAGCCGCGTCATCACGAGTGGATTGGTATGATGAATTAGGACGAGTGTGTACAAAGAATATGTCTCCATGTTGTTTGGTCAGTCTGATTGCTACTGGTACCATCATTGCGGCATTCGGGAGGTCCAAATCAATATTTGGGAATACCTATTCTATCTCTGCGTTGGTGGCTTAATAGAAAGCGTGCTGGTCTCTCATTCGCTTAGCTGTGGGCTCGAATCCCGCACTCCTCTACGATTCCCAGCAGTCCAAGCGCTTAATGGGTCAAAGATGACGGCTTCGGCCGCAGCTTCGAACCTCCTGGCTCCTTCTCTTATAACGAAAGCTGATCTGACCTAAGGCTTCATAATTTTCGGGGAAAGTAGGGCGAACTCGGTCACAACTTCGTTTTAATGTTATCCCCAAGTGTTTTCCTATAGCGGCGATGGCGCAGTAAGTCAGGGTGTTGCGAAGTGACAGAACCGAAGAGATCCCCCCCCCCCCATCGGGGCGGGGGGCGGAAGCACCGTCTGGCGCCACCAGGTCTTACGCGAGGTCGTCAACTCTTCAGCGAGTTCGACAGGGACATGTGGAGCAGTGACAGGCAGAATGTGTCACTGTTATCAGTGATGCCAGTGAACGGAAGCACCCTCGCCCGTTCCAA
>NC_134787.1:23020082-23025082 GCF_046742065.1 Oratosquilla oratoria
TTTATTAATTAATTCGGTTGAATGTCTGTTCTTATCAACCGACCTTATGTACCGAAGGATCTTCGGTCAGGATGCTCATCCTTTGTAATCCTTTGTTATGAAACGGCGACAGAGGGCGCTCCGGAAAGAGAAGAGAAAGGAGGGCGGTCTGAGGTCTCCCTCTGGAAGGAGTCCAAGTCATGGGCAGGGGTTGGGGGGAGGGGGGCGAGTGTCTGATAAATATGAGCGGGAAGGAAGATTCGGAGCATCCCGTGCCGGTGTTGGAGACGACCTCGGAGCTGCTGCATCGGCGGCGATCTTGTCTTGGTGCAAGACGCCCGCGCGTCGATCCGTCTCCTCCTCTTCCTCCTCCTCTTGGGGGATTAGGGAGGGACTCGATACGGACAGCCGTGGTGACCGGATCCTGAACACCCACCCCCCCCAAAAAAAAAAAAAAAAAAAATCCTTTGTAAAGACAAACGGATGCCCAGGAATGATTGTTGCCTCGAATACCACTGACTGGGAACCCGCAGCCCCACAGTAACCAAGAGCCGTCCTAAAAACCTCCTCCAATAGATCTCTTTAGGAAGAATTGTTTCTATTGCCTGTGTGGGTCTGTTTGTGTCGCCGGCTAACGGAGGGGAGGTGTCGCCGGTTGCAGCTCTCCCTGTGTGAAATAATGACCCAGTCCGAAGACCGAGTGCCAGCCCCTCGGGCGAAGTTCATCTCAACTTGGATGTCCGAGGGTGTTGATGAGATTTGAAGACGAGGTGATTCTCTCCGACGTCCATCTCTGAGGGCCACAGGCAGGCAGGCATCTGCCCTTGGTTCCTGATAATGGTAATGATGATATGATCATAATAATGATATTAATAATAATAACTAATAATGGTGACATTTGTCCTCCTCCTCCTCCACCACCACCACCTTCGCTGCCAACGATGCCGTCAGGATCTCTTGTTCCTTATTCCTCTCCTTGAGACGTCCTCGGCGGTGAAGGAAGAGGAGGTCGACACTGCCCCCCCCCCCAAAAAAAAAAAAGTGGTTGCGGGGGTTGACTTTAGTATGTGGGTGTGGGTGGGTGTTAATCGCAGTATCGAACAGAAAATAAAAATCGGTATCATTAGCTTTTCGAGATTGAGTGCAGTGCCTGGGGAATGCCACTCATCCCGGCACTTGACCCTGGGCACCCGTAAAACCTCATTTACACGGGGCAAGTTGGGAGGCAAGTCAAGCGTGCAAGTTACTTGCTACAAGATAATTGCGTGTGTACACATCTGCTTGACAAAATATTGGGCAACCTACTGCCCAGTTTTCTTTGACGGGCAGATGTTTACACACGGCAGGTAACTTGTGGCAAGTAACTTGCACACTTGGCTTGCCTCCGAACTTGCCCCGTGTAAATGAGGCTTAATAATAAGTAGGGCAGGTGAGAAGGCGACGGCTTCGTCGCAGCCAAGCGCCTCCTGCCGTTGTCTTAGTTCCTGTTTAGCAAGTCAAGTCGTTAGGTTCATATTTTAAGCACTCGCTGCCTCCTTTGCCTGTATGTGTGTGTGTGTGCGCGCGAGAGATTCATTTTCGTGACAACACGCGGACCGGCGCGGCGGCTGTTACTTCGCTCACTTTTACTCTCTCTATCCTTTCTCTCTCTTCTTTCTCTCCTCTCTCTCCTTTCTCTCTCACTTTCTCTCTCTTTCTCTCTCTCTTTTCTCTCTCCTTTCACTATTTCCTTTTTCTCTCTTTCTGTCTCTCCTCTCCTCTCCTCTCTCTCCTTTCTCTATTTCCTTTTTCTCTCTCTCTGTCTCTGTCCTCTCTCCTCTCTCTCCTCTCTCGCTCTCCTTTCTCTCACTTTCTCTTTCTCTCTTTTCTCTCTCCTTTCTCCTTTCTATATTTCCTTTTTCTCTCTGTCTCTCTCCTCTCTCCTCTCTCTCTCTCTCTCTCTCTCTCTCTCTCTCTCTCTCTCTCTCTCACACACACACACACACGCACACACACACACACACACACACACACACACACACACATTTGTGTGTGCTATGTCTGACACTGGGAAGCGAAGGGGGGCCTTTGTGGGTTAACCCTCTCAGCACCTGTAGGGCTGACACATCTCTCTCCCTTTCTCTCTCTCTCTCTCTCTCTCTCTCTCTCTCTCTCTCTCTCTCTCTCTCTCTCTCTCTCTCTCTCTTCTTTCTCCTCTTTCTCTCCTCTCTCTCTCTTTCTCTCTTGTTCTTTTGACCTCAGACGGGTGTCCAAGGAGGAGGAGGAGGAGGAGGAGGAGGAGGAGCAGCAGCAGCAGCACCGCAGACGCGCAGGTCACTCCTTGGACGTGAGTCGCCCGCCCGTGCTACTGCACGTGCCCTGGCTTCTCGCGCCCCTGCACCGCTCGCGCCAAAAGATCGAGGAGAAAGAAGGGGGGGAAAAATCGAACGGAAAGTCGATCCAACTTGGATCCTCTCTGGAGGAAGATGTACCGTAACGTACGCAGTGCAGGTTCGTGTGTATTAATAGCGAGAGAACCACCTTACAGCCAGGAGAAGGAAAATGCCGCCGCCGTCGCATCCGACACGGCACGACGCACACAGTCTCCTCCTGAGTAGTAGGTGGCTGCTCTGCTGCTGCCTTCAGCAAGAATGAAGGGGGGAATTAAGGAAAAGTGCAGCGCACGCTTTTCGGGCAATTCGGATAAATTTGCTAGAGGGCTGCAGTGTGTATGTGTGTGTGTGTGTGTGTGTATTGGTGTGCGTGTGTATGTTGGTGTGTGTGTGTGTGTGTTTGTGTGTGTATTGATGTGTGTACGTGTGTGTGTTGGTGTATATGTGTGTGTGTGTACTGGTGTATATGTGTGTGTGTATTTTTGTGTTGGCGTGTGTGTGTGTTGTATATATGTGCGATGGTGTATATGTGTATGTTGGTGTATATGCATATGTGTATTTGTGTGTGTGTGCGTGTACTGGTGTATATGTGTGTGTTGGTGTATATGTGTGTGTTTGCGTTGGCGTGTGTGTGTGTTGTATAGATGTGAGATGGTGTATATGTCTGTGTGTGTTGGTGCATATGCGTATGTGTATTTGTGTGTGCGTGTGTGTTGGTGCATATGCGTATGTGTATTTGTGTGTGCGTGTGTGTTGGTGTATATGCGTGTGTGTGTTGGTGGATATGCGTATGTGTATTTGTGTGAGCGTGTGTTTGTTGGTGTATATGCGTGTGTGTGTTGGTGTATATGTGTGTATGTGTTGGTGTATATGCTTGTGTGTGTATTTGTGTGTGCGGGTGTGTGTTGGTTTATATGCGTGTTTCTGTTGGTGCATATACGTGTGTGTGTTGGTGTATATATGTGTGTGTGCGTGTGTTGGTGTATATGCGTGTGTTTGTGTGTGTTGTGTGTGCGTGTGTTGGTGTATATGCGTGTGTTTGTGTGTGTTTTGGTATATATGTATTTGTGTGTGCGCGTGTATATGCGTGTGTGTGTGTGTGTTGGTATACATGCGTGTGTATGTGTGTGTGTGTATGTGTGTATTAATGTGTGTATGCATGTTGGTGTATATGCGTGTGTGTGTGCGTGTTGGTGTATATGCGTGTGTGTGTGTGTGTACTGCTGTGTGCATGTGTACGTGTGTGTGGGTGTGTTGCTGTGTGTGTATGTGTGTTGTGTGTGTGCATGAATGTATGTGTGTTGGTGTGTACGTGTGTGTATGTTGGTGTGTACGTGCGTGTGTTGTGTATGTGTGTGTGTATTTGTGTTTTTGTGTATGTTGGTTTGTGTGTATGTGTATTTGTGTTTTTGTGTGTGTTGGCGTGTATGTGTGTGTATGTATCGGTGTATGTACAGATGTATGTGTGTGTGTTGGTGTTGGTGTGTGTGTTAGTGTGGGCGTGTGTGTGTGTTGTGTGTATACGTTTGTGTGTGTTGGTGTGTGCATGCGTCTGTGTATGTGCGTGTGTGATGATGTGTGTGTTTGTGCGCGCGTGCGAGCAATGTGTGTTTGGAGGTTTGTGTGTGTTAGTGTGTAAGTGTGGACATACGTTGGCGTGTGTGTGTGTGCGCGCGTTGGTATGTGAGTGTGTTCGTGCGTTTGTACGTTTTTGTTTCTGTGCGTTCGTGTGTATGTAAGTGTATGTGTGTGTTCGTGTGAGTGTGTGTGTGCGTGTGTTTGTACGTTTTTGTTTCTGTTTGTGTGTATGTGTATGTGTGTGACGCGTAGGGAGAGAGGGGGGAGCGAACACCCCTCTTACGAGAAGGTTTGTGCGATTTACGCGCACGCAATGAAGGAGCGATGACCTCACGCGGCGAGTCCTCCGTTGTCCTGGATTGTGCTGCCGAGACGAATGGAATTGGATGGCGCGGGAGAGCCAAGAGAAGAGGAAGAGAGTCCTCCTTGAACAATAGGTCTTATCGAGCTCGTGCCATTGCGGCCGGCCGTGTCGCTCCCATCAGATAGATGGATAGATACCACCACCTGGCATGGCGTGGAAGGCCTGTTTTTTCCTCGCAATATTATCGATTGGAATTTTAGGCAAGTTAGGTCGGTTAGGGAGTTCCATTGTTCCTGTGTAAGAGGGCTAAAGGGAAGGGAAGGGCAGGTGATGGAGGTTGGGAAAGGAGGGGTTCCCTACCTCTGAGGGGCCAGAGCAGGTGCCGTCATGCGTGGGACAAAGCTCCTCCCCGTACGCTGTTAGCAGTGGCATTGGCACAGAGGTGGGCCTGGGGCGAGGGGGGCACGGATTTCAACACTGGTTGCGTTTCACGGCTCTATTTGCTTACTTGAGTTGCGACCAACCGATTCTAGTCAACTGAACGAAACCCCCCTCCGCAGTGAAAAGGTTAAGTCGTGTCTAAATCCTGTGCCCACCACCACTGGCGTACTTCTCTGCGCTACCACATACTACCCACCACCTACCACCCACCGCCTACCACCCACCGCAGCGAGGTCAAGTGCTCCTGTGACGCTGGCCGCTGCCCCCATTTACGTGTCAGTCATATTCATATAAAACATTAATGGTATTAGTTATGTGCATAGTAA
>NC_134787.1:23037582-23257582 GCF_046742065.1 Oratosquilla oratoria
TCGTAAGCTTGAAATGATCGATTATTGGCAAGTGTTTTTATTATTATTATTATTATTATTATTATTGTGCTCGAGTATTCCTTCACCTGAATAAAATTCCCCAGAGTTAGATCGAAATGGACGAGTCGCCGTTATTGGACATCACACGGGTATGCGCATTCAAGAAGGCGGTAGTAATAGTGAAGACTTAGTTAAAGTTCCTCTACAGTTCCTTTGTAATTATGAGGGTTCTGTTTGGTGTGTCATACCCGTGGTATTTTATTTTGAACCTGGATTTTTTTTCGAAATTGAGTAACCATTTCGGGGAACATAAAACGGCGGGGAGAGGGGGGGGGGTTGGCATAACTTTTTCCTATTTCTGGGAGACCTTTAAGATTCTGGAATCACAGCCTGACATCCTTGGCGCTGGACGTCTCCTTGACTGAACATCTGAAAAAAATAATAAAACTGGTTGTTGTTCGGAAGAAATCCATTAGAGTCATGACCGTATACAGTGAAATGAGTTGTGTTCATGCAGGTCACATCGCCAGTTGAAGCCGTTAGGCTCACGTTAATGAGCCCCGAGGAGAGCCCAGGTAGTGGATAGGTAGTACTGTACTGTATAATACAAGAGGCGAGATTTTCCCGGCCGATCGTGCGTTGTGTACACCAAGGCGCATCTCTCATGCAGGACACACAACGCTTTGTTGACTTGAGACTTCGTGTTATTTCAACACGACACACGTACTCTTGTATAGCTAGTGACCTCTGCAGTCCGATTTCTGAGAGCTCCACGGCGGCTCGGAGGAATTCTGATTAATAACTCGCGCCCACTAGAAAAGAGATGAACTCTGGAGTCTCCAGCTCCTAGCAAAGAAGCATCGGTTTTCTGAGAATGAAGCTTGTATGAGTAATACGACAATGTCGTCATGCAGAGCCCTCTCAAGCACACGAGAACTTTGAACTGCGACTAATGAAGGCTTCGTCCCCTCATGGCGTTTCCTCGGCCTTGGTTATCGTCGTTTGACATTTCCAAAGGACGCCGAATGATTTGTTGGCTTTGTCCTCTTCGACGTGAAGAAGACGCAATGCCATTACTGAGACAAAGACGCAGAAGAGTTTTCAGCCAAACAGTGCTTTGTTGTTCTGCAGCTCCTCGAACAAAGGTGGTGGTGGTGCAATGATGGGCTGACCCACTGACTGACCTTGGTCCCGATGGTTCACACTTTGATTACGTTAACATTGTTGTTTGTCGAGTTGGTTTGGAGTGGAGGCTTCGGTAGTCGCTGAAGAGAATGTTTCATGAAACCTGGGCATGCGGAGTGCACCCACCTAGCGCGCGCACGACAAAAAGCCATGAAAATTAAATCAGGGCTTTAGTTTACAACACCCGTAAACGTGTAATCTGTGGCAATGCCTCTCTCCTATCCCCTCCCCTTCACCTCACCTCCCTTCCCTGAACCTTTTATTGCTGTGCGACTCGTACGACGACGACGACGACGATGACTGCAGGGTTTAGGACTTAAGGTGATTGTGAAGTGGCCCCGTCGTCGCCGTGGAGAGAGAGAGAGAAACAAAGAGAGGGAAGGGGTACTCCTTTGCCCTATTTACTCTATCCACCTCCTCTTCCTCCTCCTTCTGTTTTATCCATTTTCTCGGTATTTTTTCTTCTGTTAACTGCTCTTCCTCCTCCATATTTCTTCGCCACCACCTACCTCCCCTATCATCAACGCCCAGGATATTCTTAAGTCGAAGGAAAAAGGAAGGATGTCGCCTTTGTTTCCTTCAAGGGATTGGGCTCCCAGGCTCCTCAAGTGGTCCTCGAAAACTCTTATTGGAGAGTGCGAAGGAGTGAGATGGTAGTTTGGGATACATTGCGCATGCTCTAGCGGCAACACGGATCTTAATTGACGCCAAGGGCAACTACTGAATTTGCCCCCACCTCTCCTCTCCCCTACCCCCTCGCTCCCCTTTCCCCTCTTCTCTCCCCTTTCCCCCCTCGCTCCCCCCCTCTTCCCGTTCTGTTGTAACTTCATTCATGATTATTGTCTTCAACTAGTCCTCAGAAATACTGCTCCTGCTGCTGCTTCATCTGCACTCGAGCTCTTGCCGCATTCGTCTTTGAGGGCAGAGATCGAAGACTCCCTTTGGGGGCCCCGTGCTGGCTCTCCGCCCTGACATTTTCGAGTGTCTTCACATTAATTCGCTATGATACTACTTATGACCCGGAGTGCGTCCCACCTTTCACTTGCTTCCATTTAAGATTTTTTTTTATACCTGGGATGTGTTTTTCTTAATGTTTTTTTTTTTGTGACCCGAGTGACGAGCGGGAACTAGGGGTAGGCTCTGATATTTTGTAAGCTCCAGCAGTGTTGGAAGAACTAATATTTAATTTCGTTCTGGAGAGGATCAGGACGCGAAAGCTGTGTTCCCCCTCCCCCAGTTCCTGTTATGCAAGAGCTGTGGCTCGCTGCACTGCATGTGACCCAGACGATGCGGTGGGTGACGGGTTGACCCTCAGTCCTCAAGGTATCGAGATGGAAGGGGTGTTAGAGTAGATTTTATTTGTTTATGATGTTTTGGTGACTCGGTGAGCCCCCATATAAGGGGGATAGGGCTTTCAGCGCACACGTAGTTGTTTTGGTTTGTGTCGTTGGTCACACGAAAGGGGCTAGTCGATACAAATACATTGGGGAGGGGAATAGACATTTGCAGTAGCGTTTTTGTGGATGGCACTTAAGTATATTCGGAAGAAAAAAAATCAGTGCAGAGTTGCAAGAGGATTCGAAAATTGAACCAACAGGTGCTGTTTAGTGCAGACGGGAGGAAGCTTTGAAAAAAAACGCGAACAAACAGGTTAAGGACGTAACTTGAGAATGGAAACAGGATGAGATTTTAAAACCACTTTTACCTTAAAGATAGCTTGAATGTAGTACACCATGCATGACGGGGACACTTCGCAGCCATGTTGATGAAGACATAGAGGGTGGCATTAAGGAAATCCAGTATCTCAGACCAGCTCTGGAATATGCCGTATTTGTTATTGAACCCTTCTCAAAACGAAAGTCATCGACAAATTGAACGGAATGACTGGAGTCACTGAGAGCACCATCGCTGGGGGACAGGTGGGGGCGAGGTGGAGAAGGGCGAGGGAATACATTACTATTCAGTAGTAGAACGTAGGCCTTCGTAAACCAAAGTCGTCTACAAAGGCAGCTTTATCAACAGGAGAAGGCACGGACAGTAGAAGAAACGGCAATAATCGATTATGCTGAAGAAAAAAATACACAGTCGCACCAGTTTTGGACCAAAAGAGCCAAAATGAATATCAACCGTAAGAATTACGTTAAACAGATGACAAATTAGATGAACCAGCAGGGGCCAGAAGTTCAGACGTGACCAAAAACACACTCACGCATACACGCAAACACGCACGCGCGCGCGTGCGCACACACATACATGCACGCGCATACACGCATGCACAAAACCGCCGGTGCAAGGACACGTAGAAGCGAGCACATGAAGGTCACTCCTCGGGTTGTTGTTTTCGTGCGAAGACCAAGACGCCTCGGAGCATTTAACAACTTGAAAGTACCGCCTAGGAAAGAAGATGAAGGAAGTGGGCGAGTATATGCGATGTAAAAAATAAGAAGCAAAACAAAAACGAAGCAAGATAGGGTAGTAAATAGGAACATATAGAGGTGTGCTGCTACAAAGGCAAAACACCTCGAACAACCTGATCGTCAACGGAAAAAAAAATTAACATAGCGAGATCAGCATAGTCCCGTCGTTCACAGCCCATTGGTTTATTTTTGTATATTTATTTATGTATTCATTTATTTGTTTTGTCTCCGTATGGCAGGAAAAGGACGCCCGAAAATTCCTTTAGTGGTGGGGGATGCAACCGAAACTGGTAAGTGATACCAGTTGCGTCAACTGTAAAAAGGTGATGGAATGGGTGACGTGGACATCGTCCATCGGAGTGATTCTGTTCCTTTATTAATGAAGGCTGCTCTGCCGGGGCAGGCCGGGGAATGCTGGACCGAGGGATGGGGATCGAGGGCCAGTTCTTGTTCTTAATGTTGGCTGACGTTCAAGTTGAGCGAAACCGACAGCAAAAACTGACCAGCCCAGTCGTACCTACTACCGTAGTACCCCATTCAGTATACATTTGGGGGCTTATTTTAAGGGTCCTCCAATAAAGTTCCCTTTACCCCCTCCCTCCCTCTCTCGTTCTTCCTACATCTCCCTATCTGATTCTGTGTGTGTGTGTGCGTGCGTACGTGTGTGTGTGTGTGTGTGCGTGTGCGCGTGCGTACGTGTGTGTGTATCTGTGTGTGTGTGTGTGTGTGTGTGTGTGTGTGTGTGTGTGTGTGTCTACCCCTATTGAAAATACGCTCGTTTAATCATCCCTCAGCAGAAGCTGATGTAAGCTTTTTCTCAGGAAAGGACTTATCCCGGGGCACAGTAGTTCGAAAGATGCTGGAGTTGGCCAGGTAAAGTATCAGTAGCAGCTGTAACAGTGACGCTCGGGGGACTGGTGGCTGGCCCAACAAAAATCCCCCTCACCCCCCAAAACTAGATGCTGCCGCCGCAACCTACGCTGCCTCCCACAAGAGGCACCTGGACGACGCCACCTGGCGCCAACCGCCAAGTTTTCATTTTCACCGCCAGGAAGGCGCGGGTGCACGACAGCTGACTGCCTTGGGGTGTCGTTAAAGTCAGGGACAGATTGTTGTCGAGGTAGTGATCCAGTCAAACATAGTCAATTCCAGGTTTTCTACAGAAAGTACTGCAGATATGACACGACTAAATGCACTGACCTGCATAACGCGTGCATTTTAGTGTGTTGTATTCATGTTTGTGTTTCTCGGGAAACAAAGCGAGACCAATACAATTTAGTTGTATCAGGGAATTAGATCCCCCTTGCCCCTACCATTCTGTAGCTACCTTTCTGGGAATGGATGGGGACTGCGCTCCTGGCAATTGTTTCGCTGTCATGATGATAAGGGTTCATCTCCGTGCCAAAGATATTTTTGTCGGTAACCTTGAGGTTCACACCGAAGAGGTGTTTGTCGTGGAAGTAGCCCAGCAAAAATTTCGAGGAGGGCGGGCAGAACGGAAGGATAGTAAGTTAAAGGTGATTTTTTTTTTTTTTTTTTTTTGGGGGGGGCATTGGTTTTCGATCATGAGAGTAGACTGGGTGTCTTTGTGCACAGGATCGTCTCTAAAAAGTCGTTTAAATGATGGCTGCACTAAATAAACATGTGGCGGGGTGGGGGTAGGTGGTGGTGTAGCAGAGGAAGTTAAATTCGTCGCTTATGAGGGAAGGTGGGTGGGGGATGGACGGGCATGGAGTGGAATACAAGCACTTGACGGCAGCCATAATTAGAACTTAAGTAACAATAAATGCGGTCTTAAACCCCGAGTTCCCACATATTACATTATGTTTAGCCATCTCGTAGAGCATGTAACTACTAAATTGTTGGAAAAAAGAAACTGGGTTCCACACAACTGCGGCAGATGTCGACATACCGGTACTACGTCGACATCGTCATTTGCAACATTTCGTTATCGGCGGCATGAACGAAGGCCGCTAGGAAGCTTCCTTGCTGCCAGCTGCCTTCCCTCCCTCTTCTCACTGCGGAAGTAATGTTTGTCGTCTTTGGCGTCAATATTTATTATATGGCTCACACCGAGGAAATTCCCCTTCTTCATGTTTTTCTAGCTGATTCTCTAGCCCTCCTCCACCCCACCCCACCCCACAGTGACGTCTGCCCATTGTTGTTGGACAATGCCTTCACCCACCCCACTACTCCTTTCCCCAAAATAAATATATGAATAAGTAGATTAGTGAATGGATACGTAGTATAGATAAATTATACAATAATTAGAAGGGAAACTGATATTTTTCTAAATTCGCTAGTTTCATACCAAGCAAAAATCAAAACAACAGGCGAAATTCCTCTTGATAAAAAACGAAACAACAAATGTCGCCCTCATCATTTCACGCCTCCTGTCTTTCAGAATTTTTTACTTTCATGAATATTTCTCTACCCTTTACCTTCAGCTTAGAAATAGAGAAATTCCTACTATTAGGTCCTGCCCCCCCCCCCCGCCAACCACCACACATACACACAGCACTTCCCTGGGTACTGCTGTTTTCCTGTCTTGCCGAAGTACACAAAAGTGATTGCAGTAGCCTGGCAACGGGCTGGATAAACACTCAACTTATCCTCTCCCTCGGCGGGCGGTATGAAAGAAGTGATTTGAAATAAGCTTGACCCCGATTTTATTCAGCTTAGAGAAGCCCTCACCGTGCCCATGTAGGTTAGGGATTTATTGTGATGCCAGGTAATTTTATATAGCATTGTGGGTGAAAGGGACCTGTTCAGTATTCGGTCGGTGAGGCACCTCCAAGGTCTCGTTTTAAAGTTGTTGTTGGTGCCTTTAGGCCCCGATTCAAAATTCATTTAATCCTCACTCTCCTGTTGCAACTCCTTGTTAACAAGACAACGCACGTCGCCTGCTCTGTCACTTGCTATTCATAAGAGGTCGCAGGACGTTTAGCGGAAGTTAAATAGGTGACGAGGTGTGAATAACTGGTAGATGATGGAGATAAATATTGGAGGTGGTGGTGCATCGTGAGGGCCTTTTGTCTCTCGAGCCATCTTGGCAGGTTTATAATTCTCGGTTCTTGCTAACAAGCGATATAACGATTGGTTAAATTAATAGTGCCGTCGTTTCCCAAAATTTGAATCCGTTGGTTAGGTTAGCTTGGTATGTTAGGTTACGATATGATAGGCATTGGCAAATAATGCCCAGTATTGTCAAAATAATGTAAGCTGTGGGAACTCGGCTTCGGTTGTCGGGCCATGCTGTAAAGGAGTCGCTGCATAGCTTCTGACCTGAGCAGTGAGAGACTGGAATGACCCTTCATCCACTTAGAGCTAAGATAAATGGGGAAACAAATGGGCTTGGAATAGTGAAGGATCGATGCATGGTTTGACAAGACCATCTTCGTTGTAAGGGGGGAGTAAATTTTTTGTATGTATTTTCAACACCCCAATACCGCGGCAGTACTGACCGAACGTGTATCGTTTCCAATGCAACGAAAATATTGCTGTCTTGATTTATCATATTTCATGCTCACAAAATGTCACGATTGAAGCAGATGGCCTGGCAAACTGAATTTCTAGAGGAGTTTGATGGCGAAAATGTTTGGTAGCTGCTTTATGCTTGGTGGTTCGAGCTGGCGCATTTTTTTTTTTTTTTTTCTGGAGGCGAGTGGGGGGGGGGATGGTATTAGTTGCCGGGTGGCCTCCAGGGTTGCTGTCGGACGGATACACGTTACACTTGATAATACGCATTATTTTGCACTTGATGTAAGAAGAAAAGTCACTATAGTAAACGGTATTTGTGAAGTTTCGTCTTATCAGCTCGCACAGCAAATTGTATATTTTTTGCATAATATTACGACAAACCTTGCAACTTTTCTTGCGAAAATTATTATTAAGAGATGGTGAAAAAATAATTCTCGCAACCTTCCCGCTACCCGCCATTTCGTTTCACCCGCTCGCACAGCAATTTGTATATACCCACAGCCTTCCCGTTACCACCAAAGTGGTGTCATGACTGTCCAGTGTACAAGATGAGTCTTCCCCTGTACGCATTTGTAGGTTAGGTTAGGGTAGTAAAACATGTTTCACGAAAAAAAGGAGTGATGCTCTCAGCAAAAATGGATCTTTTGATGTCGGGTAGCGGGAAGGATGCGGGAGTTATTTTCACCATCCCATAGTATTAATTACCGCAAGAAACATACGAAGTTACTGGAGTTGTCGTAATACAGATGCAAAAATATACAAATTGCTGTGCGTGTAGTTGAGACTTAACTTCACAAATTCATAGGAAACTACTATTATTTCATATATGACGTTCAAATTTTCATTCAGAAAGGAAAATACTGATTTGTGACGACGTTGTTGGGAAACCATAATACTAACATATATAAGAAGTTCATGTCAGGACCGATAGATTTATTTCTAAAATAAATAATGATAATCGCAATTAATCAATCCGTGGCCCTGATCTTCCTTGCGGGAGGTCCATGGCTCCCAAATAAACGGTAACGACCACCATAGGTCAAGCAGGGATGATGTATTGTGTTGTCTAGGAATATTAATAGGGTAGTGTAGAATGAGGTGCTCAGTATCCTCTGTGTTGGAGTTGTATTTTGAATCTGTAGCCAGGAAATATGGGGAAAACTAATATACTAGTGGCCATTAAAACAGATCCACCAAGAGTGCAAGTACAAACAGCAGGGAGAAGAATAGAACAAGTAACCAAATTTTCGTACCTGGGAAGCGTATTGACAGAAGATTGTAGATGTGAAAAATAAATAAAATCAAGGATAGCGATAGCTAAAAGCACGTTTCAGAAAATGAAAGGGGTTTTAACGAACAAGAAAATGTCTACAGATATAAGGAGAAGAACAGTTAAAGCATTTATATGGTCAACACTATTATATGGTTCAGAAGCGTGGACAACCAGCAAAAAATTGCAGGAAAACTTAGAAGCAGCAGAAATGTGAATATGGAGACGAGTAGTAAGAGTACCATGGACAGCGAAGAAAACAAATGAAGAAGTATTGAGAGAAATGGAGACAGATAGGGAATTGATGACAACAGTAAGGAAAAGACAGTTGCGATTCTTAGGACATATAATGCGGAGGGCAGGGTTGGAAGAGGTGGTGATGACGGGAATGGTGGAGGGAAGGAGAGCAAGAGGAAAGGAAAGGGAGAAGTATATGGACGGGCTGATGAGGGCGACGGGAAAACAACTCAAACCAGCACAGATGTTACAAGTAACTAGGGACCGTGAACGGTGACGCTCCATGGTTGCCGAAGTCCAAGAGGATATGGCACAACGGTAAGGTAAGCCAGGACTATTCTGTGCTGGTAGTGCCCTCACATGGGGGGCAATTCTAGTCAGGACATGCCGCCCAGAAGGCTGACAAAATAATAACAGTATAATAAAAAAAAAGGTCAGGAACCCTGAGTATTTTACCGTAATATAACGAATTTTGCGTTAGAATCAACAGAATATAAAATATTTTCCCTCATCCTTTTTCCAATAGGGACAATAAATACAATTTTTAAAATCTGTGTAATTATTTCGTAAGCCAATATCTATGATAGGCAGTAAGGAATGGTGGAAATGGGAAGTGGTGATGGGGGAAGGGGGGCCTTATAAACTTTGCCCCCTGGCGGCACTTACGCATGTAAGGACTGAATGGTGACCTAAGCGTAAATGTGTTCGTATACAATAGTTCTTGCTTCTTTTAAGAGGGATTTTTCTGTGGAGCTGATGTCTTATGTAGGGGGTGGGTGGAGTATTGAGTTTGATAGTCTCTCCTGAAAAGCTTGTTTCGTGTTCAGGGTGGGATTCACCATGGTCATGGATCACATGTTGGACTCGTGATCGGTAACTATTACCCTAGCCCAGTCTATGTAATGCTTTGACCTTACACACTCACACTCAACTCATGCCCACCAGAACTGCTTGCCAGCCTGCAGTGTTGTCATGCTTTTCAGCCCTAGGGTAGGGGGGAATAGAACTCAAATCAATTAATCAGTTGAGGGCAGGATGGCTACACCAGGTCGTCGTGTTTTTTTTTTTTTTTTTTTTTTTTTTTTTTTTTTTTAAGGTGTGATGTGAGTGGTACATTGTTGTGTATGTGATGTGTGTGCATGATGTAGTAAACCCTTGCTATACTGAAGCTCATTACACCAACTTTCAGCTATATCAACCCTAGGGAGACTTACTGACCAGTCATATGATGTAACTAATAAGGATGGTACAGACGCTCCTCCACTTACGTTCATTCGTTTTACGTTTTTTCGATTTTACGTTTGAACTGACTAAAAAAAAAAAAAAATTGTAAAACAAATTTTTTGAGTGATTTTTTTTATTTTAGCGCGCTCTCCGTAGTTCAAACGCTACTTGCGCATGACGCTGCGTCCATTGTTTACATTGCACAAACGACAAACTGAACATGCCTTGCCTCCTCCTCCTCCTCCTCCTCCACCATCTCAATTTATGTTGCTTGAATTTAATTTATTTGAAATTGATGTTATTATTTTACAATGTTATGTGTATAATTAATTATTTAGGGGTGTTTTATAAGATACGGTAATAGAATTTACGGATGTATAGTACAGTAACAACTTACGTTAATTTTCAACTTACGTTCGGCCATTCGGAACGTAACTAAAACGTAAGTTGAGGAGCGTCTGTATATGTAGTGCAAGGTTTGGTATGGATGGCAGGCACATAGAAAAATTTAATACAGTTTATGTACTGTATGTATTTTTGGCTATAACAACTAAGCCATCTCCCTAATTAAGTTAATATATTGAGGGTATTACTGTAATGAAAAGAGTGAGTGGCATTGATATCCTGTGGGGAAAATTTGGTTTCCATATAAAGGTGTTCTGTTAGGGTGTTTTGGTATAACTTGTTATTCTCAATTATTTTGTAAACTTTGTAAAGTCATTCTGATTGTTGGCAACCAGGCTGTGGGAAACATGGAAACAGATTATTGTAATTCTTATGAATTATTTGTAGATGGTTTGTAGACTCCAAACCCCATAGTTGCAATTCACTTTGATAGAATTATAATTGTGTTGATTTTCACTGTCAGATTTATTGTATAAATATTAGATGTCTTCATCATTCTTTAGCTCACACTACTATAGATGAATAACAGCTACAAATCAAATACAATGTAGAATATACATACATATACCAAAGGCTTTTTTTCCCCTGATAAGGGAGGTAGCCAAAAAACAAAGGCATAAAAACCACTCCCACCCATTCCATCCCTATCACACTCCACTCCCCTCCACCCTCTTCCCTCCCTCTTATCTTGGCACCTCCTGGATGATGGGTAATCCCTGCGTCTTGTCCACTGCCCAGGGTCAGAAACAGTGTTGCAAGACACAGTACATCCACAGCAAGGCCACTTCATTAAATTGGTGACCCCCCCTCCATCCCCTCATGCAGAAAAGGAGAAGACGGGGAGAAATCCCTTCGGGCTGCATCATATTTTTCTCACACATTCTCCCTCACCCCCCCCCATCCCCCACCCATTCCACCTCATGCATCACATCATCCATATACAACCATTCTCCATTCACCCATCTTCTGTTCTCTTCTGTCCTTCCTCAACAGACATTCCCCTCTTTCCCAAAGCCCCTTTTACCCCATCCATCCATCCATCTCATCCTAGGTCGCCCCCTCATGTTCACTCCTTCCACATCTGCCTTCCACACCTCTTTTACTAGTCTTTCTTCACTCATTCTTCCCATGTGTCCAAACCATCCCAATACTCTTTCATCCACCCTATCTCCCAACTCCCTTTCCAGCCCCGTTCTCCTCCTCTCCTCATGTACAAATTAATAAAATAATATTAATAAATAAAACAAATAATCTTTGACATGTGGATGGACTCAGGAGCATCAGAAATGAGGTATAGAATTTTAGGGTTCTTTTTCTACTGGATTTTTTTTTTTTTTTTTTTTTTTTTTTTTTTTTTTTTTTTTTTTTTTTTTTTTTTTTTTTTTTTTTTTAATCCTCCAGTAACCACTGTTACTGAGGACCTATGCCATGAGGCTTCCATTTTATTATTTATGAGTTATTGTTCTAGTTTGTCTAAGTAAGATTCAGTGTTCTTTGCTATTTTGTAGTTGCTATGCTGGGCTATTTTCAGCAGGTCATCTGTGTAGGTGAGATGATTGATGTTATGTTCGAAACTTGTGTTGGGAGATCACTTGTGAAAAGGTTAAATAGTATAGGGAAGAGTACTCCTTATGTTACTTCAATGCCCAGTATTTTTGTCCCTGGAAATTTGTTATTTTGGGTTACTCTGCAATGTGCTCCTGCTAAAAAGTTAGCCATTTCTTGCCATAGATGTAAATATTTAATTTTATGTTTTTTTATAGTATGTGTCTGGGAACTGTACAATAGCTAACATAACCATTCTTTTTGGTGGAGCTTTAGTGTTGAAAACCTCCAGCATTTGCTGTTGTTGTTGTTCTTCTTCTTCTTCTTCTTCAAGTAGAATGATATATTTATATATATATTTCTTTTTCCCCAAATGTTTTTCCTATCTATTGTTGTTCTTTGTTTTTCCATTTCTTCCTTTTTTAGTCATTTAGTGATGCCTTTGTTTAACTGCTGTAATTTTCCTTTTTTCTGTTTTGTTAGGTCTTGTTTGTTTTTTAATTTATTTCTCTTTATCTTGATGATAGCTATCTAGTTGGAGTTGTATTTTTATCTGTAGCCTCATTTTTTTATGCCCTCTGAGTGGATGCTGCTATTTGATCCACTGCACTATTACTGGATAAGAACTGGTCAATGCCAAAAGTCTAAAAATTTGTCATCTTCTGTGAATTCTTGCCAGCTTGCTTTTTTATGTTATGAATGTTCTTTTGTATGCAGGTTGTATTTTCTCTCCTAATTCTATGGTAACCTTTATTAGGAAGTGGAATAAGGGGATGTTATGTATGATTTTTTTATGTATTTATAGGGAGGGTGAGCACATTGCTCTGTCAGGGAAGTTGCTTGTTTGATATGTTAAGGAGGTTGCCTAGTGGACTGGTTACAGGAGTTTATTATGTTTAGGTTGGGGTGTTATTCTATTATTTTGTGTTCTTTTTGATCTGTTTGTGTTTAGCCAGACTGGGTGATCTGCATTGAAATTGAGTGGTTGGACTTAGGAATGCAGCCTTGTGGGGAAATGATGTGGGTGGTACATAGATATTTTTAATGTTGTTAGTTGGTTTCTTTGCTTGTGTTTGGATATAGATAATTTCTGTTGTGGCGTCTATGTTTTTTGTGTTTTTTGTTTTTTAAAGGATATGTTATTATGAATTAGTGTTACGATTCCACCTTTGTCTTCTTTGCTGTCTTCCCCTACTGTTGTATAATCAGGAATAATAATTAGAAATAACAACCAGTCCATCAATCAATCAGTCAGCCAATTTGAGTCCACCACTAAACAAAGGCCTCCAACCATTCCATGATTGTGCCAACCTTTGACTTCTGCCATGTCACTGCTGCAAACTTTTCTATCTTGTCTTTCCACTATATGTCTGGTCTCTCTCTTCCATGGGCCCATCTCGTACCCAGTAACACATCTGTTCCATCTCCCATCATTGTTTTTCATTAACTTTCCCACCCAATTCCATTTTCCCTCTGTTACTGCTTCCATGATATCTTTCACCTTACTTTCACTTCAGTCTCCTCTTTCACGTAACTTCCCCTCTTCCTGTCTTTCAGTGTTATTCCCAGCATTGATATGTCTATTCTTCTCCATCCACACCTTAGCTTTGTCTCCATAGCCTTCATTGATTTGTGTTGCAAACGTAGGTAAAGATCCTATTATGATGTTCTTATATTTACCAAATATTTTCCAACCAGTTGTGATACATCTTTCTATTTAGTCTTTATGATGTTTAGTCAGTTTCAGCATCTGGCCTTAATGATTATACTCTTCAACTTCAAGATTAACCAGCACTTATACTAGCAGTAACAGCCAAGAATTTTGGTCAAATACAATTTGTATATCATGGTAGTTTGTTATAATATGTATTTGCAGATCTATTGGAGACATTTATGCTATGATAAACTTTTATCATATCAGTTAAAATGCCCATATTTGAGTGGGGCCTGCACCATCATTTTTAATATATACTGTATATTGTATTTGATTTCTAACTGTTATTTACCTGTAATAGTGTGAGCTAAAGACTGATGAAAACATTTAATAATATTCCAATTGATGTAATGGTCTCTCAGGAAATCTTTTATCCCTTCAAATAGCTTCCTTCTGATTCCAGCCTCAAGTTTCATTGACTGAAAAATCAAAGCCCTTCCGTGGCTGGCAGTGGTCTTTGGGCCCTCCCATAAGTTTCTCTTGAAAGAAAACTTTAGACTGTTGTCTGTGCTGTATTAGTGTGGGGACTTCCTATAGCATTGACTGAAAGTCATGAAATAATGAAAGAAATACAGTTGAAGTGGGTAGAGAGAAAACCTGGGCCTGGTCTGGAGCCCAAGTGTCAGCCCCTTGGGACTGTACTTTTAAATGGAGGTGAAGGCTTCATTGGTTTTGAAAATGGGCAGCAAGGCAATGATTTTCACTGTCCTCCATTGTGCAGTACCACCATAGCAGGTACCCATCATTAGTCCTTGAAGGAGAGAAATGGATTCACCATCACCTAGGATCAAGTGCTAAACCTTAATTAAGCCCTATTACCTGCCTATTATTATTATTTATTAATTTATTTATTTTGTTATTATTATTATTATTTATTATTATTATTATTATTATTATTTTTTTTTTTTCTGCCTTTCTCATTGGACTCCCTTTTCTAGTCTGTTCTACAAATTGATGCATCTGTATGGGCTGTTCTACATATTGATGCATCTGTATGGAAAACTGTTTCTTGATATCCTTCAGGAACTTTTTTTTTTTTTTTTTTTTTTTTTTTTTTTCAATAGCCTCTCTTTCCAGAGAAAATAGGAGTTTTAATTTGAGGTATAAAAGGTGAAAAAATGAAGGAAGAGATGACCTATTACTATGTGTGACAAATTTACACACTGTGTATATACATATATATATCTTTTTCTTCTTTTTTCAGAACACGTAGTATGGGAGGACAATCAACAAACGTCACAACAGTTTCTGTGCCACCTGTTACTAGTGGCTTTACCGGCTTCAATATTTCAGAGGGAAATAATATTTCTAGATCAGAGATGCATGAGGAACATTTGAATAACAAAGAGGTGGAAAGAACAGTCACAGTTAATGGAAGCCAAGTTGAGCATGAAAAGGGTAATATTAGTAGCAGCAATATGGAAGCTGAAAGCACCACTGTTCGTGACCAAATACAGGTTACCAGTGGTTTGTTTGAAGAGAGTGAGAGTGAATTAAATACAGGTGTTCATAAAGAGTTAGATACAGTAATTCATAAAGAGTTAGATACAGTAATTCATAAAGAGTTAGATACAGGAATTCATAATTTAAAAAATACCTCAAGTGAATCAGATATAAATGTATCAGTACAACCACTGAATAGTGGAGTGGATAAGGATAAAGAGGTGACTGGGGTCAAAAGCATTGGTGGAGTGACAGAAGAAAGTGAAAAAGTGAGTTTACCTGATGCTGAAGCTGTGCATAGTAAAGGTGTAACGAGTGACCTTGTGGCAGTGACGGATGAGGAAATGACCCAATTTCATCACAATTCTGGTGGCATTCCAGAACATCAAAAAACAAACATTACAGTTCTGAATGAAGAGCTCAACAAAACTAATGTTGTAGACATGCTACCATTAGAGCCTTTGCAAAGACCGCCTTTGGAAGAACTCATGCTTGGGGATGACCCTGGTGTAGGCAAGATGACCCTTGCTCTAAGTGGGCCTCGGGCCCAAAATGATACTCGTGGTAAAGCAGATATATTTGGAATGAAGATTGATGAAAGTGCAAAAGGTATTGAATATGATGGGCTTGTTGGTCAACTGCTTGCTGATTCAAGTGCCACCCTACGATTATTCGGCACAGGCATTTCAAATGAGTCATACATCATGTTCACAGCTAAGAAGGGTCAGCAAGGAGAGCCTTGTTTTCTTGATACAACAAAACGTTTTAAGGCAAGTATTTTATGATTCTGTTTAGCATGTTCTTACCTTGACCTCAGATGAGTTTTATGGGAAAAATAATTGCAGACCATCTCAGTTTGAATTCTGTCACCAGCTAGCAGGAGGAGGGGAGCAATCACCAGTTGTCAGCTCACTTCTTGCAGAAAAAGTTGGGGAATAAATAGTCAAAATTGATAGAGATCTTGGGCCCATTTTGGATACCAAGTGCCTGCCCTTCTGGGCTGTCCCTTTAGGTAGAGGTGAGGATGTTGGCAGATTTTTGAAGATAGGCATCAAGAAGATGATATTGTTTATCTTCCTCTTAGTGTGGAATGCAGAAGTGGTTGGAGTGAACTTGAGGGGGATGAAAATGGGATGGATTAGGAAAGGGGGGCCTTGAGTACAAGGGTAATGTCTGTAGAGCAGAGAGGGTAGAAGGTAAGAGATGGGTGTGAATGGAGAGTGGTTGTGAATGAATGAAAAATTGATGCCACCTAAAGGGATTTCTTCATGCTTTTCTGTAAATTCTTGAGTGGATGATGGGGGAGGGTAACCATGTAATGAAGTGGTGGTAAAGGTGTTATGTCTTGCTGCAATGTTTCTGACCTGCATAGTGGGTGGGGACAGGAATGACTTTTCATCCACACATAACAAAGAAAAAAGGAACAACCAGTGGATGCTGGATGAGTGTAGAATGAATAAGGGATGGGTGTATACCTTGTCTGGGCCACCTGCTTTTGGCATATGTATATATCATAGAATAATGGATATTTTCAAAATCTGAGGTTACATTCTCATTTTTAATCTCTTTTTAAATTGTATGTATTCTGTACATTTTTGTCATGCAACAAAGGAGCTAGCTGAATAAAACATAGATCTCTTTGAGACTTGCCCCACAACAGTCTCATCATTACATAGTTACACTGACCATGTATATTGTGAAAATATATTGATTTACCTCCCATACCTCTCCATCCATGTACATATAAAACAGCCATTATGACATGACACAGGCTAGGCACAGCCCTATTATTACTTCAAACCAGTCTCTCTCTCCATTCCAAACGCAGTCTCTACTCTTGTAAAAACTCTTGACTGCCCATAACAACTTTCCCCTTATCTCATATATCTACATTACCTTCCACAATGCTTTCCTGTCTACCTTTCATAAGCTTTCTCAGATATATAAATGAAAAACTAAAGGATAAATATGAAAGAGTGAAATTGTGTGGAGACAAAGAATATATAGATGACACAGAGATGGCAGAAGTTTTGATCAGACATTTTAGATCTATTTTTACAATTGAGAGCTCACAATCTTGGGAAGATGGACAACAAGAAAAATCACCCACGATGAAAGAAATAAAGGTAACACAAAAAGAAATAAGAGACCAGATAAAAAACCTAGATGTCAGGAAATCACATGGACCAGATGGAATCGCAAATTGGATACTGAAAGAGTGTATGGATGAACTGACAGATACACTATACAAGATAATTGACTTCTCACTCAAAGAGGGAAAGGTGCCACAAGATTGGAAAGATGCAAACATAGTACTAATATATAAAGGAGGAAATAGGGAAGATCCTACAAACTTCAGTCCGGTATCCCTTACAAGCACAGTAGCAAAAAATATGTGAAAAGGTAAAAAGTTATCAGGAACAAATGGACCAAACACTTGGACAAAAATAAAATAGTAAACCCTAAACAATTTGGCTTTAGAAGTGGAAGATCATGTACCACAAACCTAATCTGCTTTTACTCGAGATTGAGATAATACAAGAAAGAGATGGCTGGGCAGATTGTGTCTTTTTGGATTTGCAGAAGGCATTCGACAAAGTACCACACAAAAAATTAATAAGAAAAATTGAAATAATAGGAGGAATACAAGGTAAACTGCTGGAATGGATGAAGGATTTCTTAACTGGGAGAAAAATGAGAGTGGCATTTAGAGGCAAACTTCGAATTGGAAAGATGTGAAAAGTGGTGTCCCACAAGGCTCTGTACTGGCTCCTTTAATGTTTGCCATATATACAGTATAAATGATATGGATGAGGGAGTAAACTGTGAACTTCTTTGCTGATGATGCCAAATTACTCAAGAAAGTAAGAACAGAAGAAGATTGCATATTGCTACAAGAAGACCTAGACAAAATATGGGAATGGAGTCGGAAAAGTGAGATGAATTTCAACATTAAAAAATGTAGCAAAATGGAATTTAGAAAAAGTAAAAATAGAGTATCAGGACAGTACAAAATTGGAAACAAAGAAATCAAAAAAGTCTATTCAGAAAGGGACCTGGGTGTAATCATCTCAAGTGACTTGACACCTGATAAACATGTCAATAAATTATTTGGAGAGACTTATAACTTATTGAGGTCAATGAAAGGGGCCTTCGACTACATAAATGAGGAGATGGTTAAAAAAATAGTTGTTACACTGATAAGACCTAAACTAGAATATGCTGCAACACTATCGGCACCTAGCACAAAGAAGAACATAAGTTAGAGAGAATACAAAGAGCAGCGACAAAGATGGTGCCTACACTGACAAACCTGACATATGAACAAAGATTGGAAAAATTACATCTGTCATCACTGGAACAGAGAAAAGGAAGAGGCGATTTGTTGACCATTTTCAGAATTATGAAAGGGATGGAAATTCTCAACAGAAACAACTTATTAAAGTGGGACAGAAGAGAAACAAGAGGACACGAAAAGAAACTAAAGAAAGACAGCTACAGAAGAGACCTACAAAAGAATAGTTTCCCACATAGAGTAATTGATGTGTGGAACAAACTGAATGGAGAAACGGTGAATGCCAAAAATATACACGATTTTATGAATAAACTGGATGTGGAGAGGTACGAAACAGGTCACTACGAGCATAGCTCTCATCCCGAAAAAATACAACTGGATAAATACATACATATATATGAAGTTTTAAATTCATTACTCTATGAAGATGTGCTGTCTAATCTTAGCAATATTTAAATATATTGTCTTGTTCATTAGAATTTGCCAGTAATGCTTTGTGAATAAAAAAAATGGGAAAATGTAGACCCTTTCAATAATTGTTCTAAAATTATTATTTCTATATACCATTTACAGGTTTTGAATGTTGGTGATAATTGGGCAACTGTGCAGGTGAACCTTCCTGTCATGGGTACTAATCAGGAACGTTGGTACTTGTGTGTCATGGATAATGTAAATGCTACACCCCTTCATCAAGCTTCTGTTGATTATCTTTCCATTTCTTCATACGAGTCCCTTCTTCCACTCTGGTTCAAGGTAAGTATTTAGACTTCTGTGGATTGAGTTGATGAAAGAAGGAGGATACAGAAGGATTTTCTTAGTGTTAATCAATCTGTTGACTCGTCAGTTTCAAGAATCTGGCTGCAACTATCAGATTGACCCACAGGTCACTTAGGGAAAATTTTGTTGAGTTGTCTGGGTTGTGATAATGGAGGCAGTATGATATGTTCTGTGTCTTCTATACGCTGTAGAAGTCATGTCCTTTGGCACTCTCAGGGCCAAATGGGTGCCAAAACATTGAATTTGCCAAGATTATTGGACAGTGTTGTAGAATGTGACTATTTCAAACTATGAGTAATTATAATGAGTAATTGATGCATAATGTATTTTTATTTATTTATTCAAAGAAAATTTTAACAAAAGTGTATTTATTGTGTACATAAGATCTCAAGCAGGGCTGTTGCTGGCATGGGGAAGTTTCCAATATTAAGGACATGTGATACACAATACTGTGAATATTTAATGAAATATATTTTTTTTTTATCAATGTGTCAACCCTCTCACTTTCATTAGAAGTGCTGAGGGGCTGACATTTGGTCTCAGGACTGGGCCTAATATCTTTATCAACTTCAGATATACAGTATTTCTTGCACTTTTTCACATATGGAGAACTGACAACCAGCAATTGCACTTCTCCTTTTACCAGTTGCACCCAGTGGCATTTAAACAGGCCTACACTAATACAACAAGACAACAGTCCAAATTTTCTTCTTAGAGTGATCTGTGGAGGGAAACAAGGACCTTTGCCTGCCATAGTTTGGCTGCAGGTTTTCCACTCAGTGAAACTTAAGACAATAGTTATTGTTATTATTATTATTGTTGTTGTTGTTATTAGTAGTAGTGGTAGAATTAGTACTTTGGGACTGGGTTTGTAGTTATTTAAACACAAGACAGCACTATACATTGTTTTATACAATTATCTTGTTATATATTTTGTTTGTATATTTATGTATTTACTTATTTATTTTATTTTATTTATTTATTTATTCATTTTTTCAGATTGTTCTGATTGTTTTACTTCTTATTCTGTCTGGCCTATTTTCTGGCCTCAACCTAGGGCTTATGGCTCTTGATAAGACAGAACTGAAGATTGTATCCAACACGGGTACTGCTGTTGAACGCAGGTATGCACGTGCCATTGCTCCAGTTCGTGCTCATGGTAATTTCCTGTTGTGCACACTTTTACTTGGTAATGTACTCGTCAACTCTTCACTCACCATCTTTCTGGATGAACTCACAAGTGGACTCTGGGCCATTGTAGGATCAACAATGGGTATTGTCATATTTGGAGAAATCATCCCACAAGGTATGTTAATGCAGAATGATATGCATTGTTTGATAGTTATAAATTTTGTATTAACATCCTATACCTTAATGTGGGGTTGATGGGTACCTTTTTAAGGTGGTCCTGCAAGAGAGACATCTTCCTCTCTGAAAGTGGCAGTTACCGAGAAGTCTATCAGAAGAAACATTTTGGTTGTTACACCTTTTTCAAGTACTTGAAAAAGCTGTAACAAGCAAAATGTTGTACTAATAAATGCTCTGTCCTCACATGTTTATTTTGATAGACATCTTCCTGTTGCCCATCTTCAAACTCCAACTTCCTCACTTTCATTTTGTGGTGCAGCCCCAAGAGGCTTACACTTGGTGTTTAGACTGGGCCCAAGATTTCTCTTGATCAACATTGACTATTTCTTCAGTATTTAAATACAAGGAGTGTTGATAACTGACATCTACTCCTCATTCAACTCCTTTTAGCTAGTAAAACAGAAATATTCCCAAACTAATACAATGCAAACACTAGTTAAAAATTTCTTCATAGAGAGATCTATGGGAGAGCTGAAGGATCATTGCCAGCTGCTGTGGGGCTGTGGGTGTCTAGTCAGAGAATTTTGAGGCAACAATTGATTTAAGCATCTACAACAACCTACCATCTATCCACACAAAACAATCTTACAGAATCACATATTCACCCAAATAACTAAACAAGTCCTTCAAGAAAGACCATAGAACTCTATACTTGGACAACCCCAAAACATAAGCCCCACAGAGAAAACCCACATCTGACAAGAACCACACAGGCATATCTGCACTCAGGACACCATCCAGCATTAAGACAGTACCAACACAGAAAAGGCCTTCCCACAAATTCAAACTGCCTCAGATGCAGCCACCACACAGGAGACACAGAACACCTTATACTAACAATTCCCCACACTAACAGCGCCCAGACAACAACACAATATATTGTGGACTTGTGGACTCGCATGGGGGCTGCTGCTGATTTCCTGGAAGCCACAGGTCTTCTATAAGAGAGGCCAGGGGCAACAGATTGACTGACTGATTATATAAAAGGAAATTAATTGAGTTTAGGATGGGTGAAGGGTGGGTGCATGCCTTGGCTGGCTACCTCCCTTATAAGGGGGAAAAGGTCTTTGGTGAATAGATAGACAGACCTATCTCTCAACCATTCAATGCTTTCATACTCATACCCTATTCCTAAATGTTCTCTCTCCTTTCTTTGTCTATCTTTTCCTCTGTGTATACCTTTCTCTTTCTCAATCTCTTTCCTACCATGGCATCCTCCCTTTCTGCCTCCCTTTTCTTCCTTCCTCTCCCTCAATTTATCCCTGTCTCTCTCTCTCTCCCTCTCTCACTCTCTTTCTCTCTCTCTTTCTCCCTCCCCTTTCCCTCTCTCCTCTTTCTCTCCCTTACCCCCTTTCCCTCTTTACCTCTCCCTTTTCCCTCCCTCTTCCTTTCCCTTACTTTCTCTTCCTTTTTTTCCTCTAAATCTCTCTCACTCTCAGTCACATTCTTAATCTTCCTCCCTCCCTTTCTCTCTCCATCTCTTTCCCTCCCTCTCTCCCTCCCTCTCTCCCTCCCTCTTTCCTTCCCTTCCTCTCTCTCTCTCTCTCTCTCTCTCTCTCTCTCTCTCTCTCTCTCTCTCTCTCTCTCTCTCTCTCTCTCTCTCTCTCTCTCTCTCTCTCTCTCTCTCTCTCTCTCTCTCTCTCTCTCTCTCTCTCTCTCTCTCTCTCTCTCTCCTTCCTCTCTCTCTCTCTCCTTCCTCTCTCTCTCTCTCTCCTTCCTCTCTCTCTCTCTCTCCTCTCTCTCTCTCTCTCTCTCTCCTTCCTCTCTCTCTCTCTCCTTCCTCTCTCTCTCTCTCTCCTTCCTCTCTCTCTCTCTCTCTCTCCTTCCTCTCTCTCTCTCACTCTCTCTCTCTCTCTCTCTCTCTCTCTCTCTCTCTCTCTCTCTCTCTCTTTCTCTCTCTCCTCTCTCTCTCTCTCTCTCTCTCTCTCTCTCTCTCTCTCTCTCTCTCTCTCTCTCTCTCTCTCTCTCTCTCTCTCTCTCTTTCTCGTATGTTTATGCAGTATATATTTTTGGGTCTTTTTCAATTACATTTCTATAAATTAATCCTGCTCTTGCTCATCATTCTTTTTCAGTGAGAATCTAATCTCCATTCAGAAAAAGAATGCTACCCTTCTTAAATCTCCCCAGTGCTACTTTTGTAACTCCACATTTGTAATGAATCTTGTTACTCATCAAAGAAATTATTCTATATTCTTTTATAAATTATTCTATATTCTTTTATATAATATGTTGTCCCTGTGCTTTGTAGGTGCTAGTCATGTGTGCAATTTGATTTGCCATGTTGTAACAGCAATATGTAATATTTTTTAATAATTTTGTTTTTATTGAAAGATACTACTGAAGATGTTTTTGTATATATACTGTATTTTATTTTTTAACCAAATGCACATTGATGAGTATTTATCACATACTGTCTTGTACAGTATATCCATATATTTCTAATGTTTATACTTAATGGTGTAATTTATTTTACCAATATTATTTTTGCTGTTTTATTTATTTATCTTATTTTATTTTATTGTATCTTTTTACTTGGCATGCAGCTATCTGCAGTCGACATGGGTTGGCAGTTGGGGCACGTACTGTTTGGCTTGTTCGCCTGTTCATGGTTCTTACTGGACCACTTTCTTACCCAATATCAAAGGTAGGTTTTAAATTTTGTTTTTTATATATATAAAATTTAGAATAGGTGGAGTACCTTTGGTTATTATTATGTAATTGCATTTATCTTACTCTTCAGGTTCTGGATGTAGTTCTGGGAGAGGAGATCGGTAACACATATGATCGAGAACGTCTCAAAGAACTCATCAAGGTAAATATTGATATTATCCATTAAGCAGTTAGTTTAAATTGCCATGTCTTTCTTCATTAAGTAATTAAGATTTTGGGCAAAAAAACTAATTAAGTTTTTCAAATAGTAAGGATCCATTGATGACTTTATAGCCATCCATATCTTTACAACAGATTATATACCCTGAAGACACCTTTCATAGTCAGTTTGCTGTGCAACAATCTTTTATTTTTCTGATCAATTTATCCACCTTACAATGGGAAAAGGACATTGGTGTATGTATTTACCTAGTTGTATTATAAGGGAAGGGAGCTATGCTCATGGTGACCCATCTTTGTATCTTTAAGCATAAATTTTTTTCTTAAAAGTTTGAATAGTGTTTGCACATGCTGTTTTTTTTTTTTTTTTTTTTTTCCTCTCTCTCTCTCTCTCTCTCTCTCTCTCTCTCTCTCTCTCTCTCTCTCTCTCTCTCTCTCTCTCTCTCTCTCTCTCTCTCTCTCTCTCTCTTTCTCTCTCTCCATTGTCACATTTTAGTAAATCATTCCTGTTTAGGATTTCCATTCCTTTCATGTGTATTTACCTTATTGTTGTATACAAGAAAGGAGCAAAGCTCATTGGATCTTACCTCCTAGTCTCCACTTTATCATACCTAACCTCAAATTCATGTAGAGTTCCTACGTTTTTATATCCTTTATTTCCAATTATTATATTTAGATTTGAATTCATGTATTGTGTATTTACCTAGTCTTACCTAGTTGTATTTTACGGGATGGGAGCTATGCTCGTAGTGACCCATTTTCATGTATAGTTCTGGCATTCACTGTTTCTCTGTTCAGTTTGTTCCAGACATCGATCACTCTGTGTGGGAAGTTTTTTTTTTTTTTTTTTTTCAGGTCTCTTCTGTAACTGTCTTTCTTTAGTTTCTATTCGTGTCCTGTTGTTTCTCTTTTGTCTCATTTTAATAGGTCGTCTCTATCGAGAACTTCCATCACTTTCATAATTCTGAAAATGGTCAACAAATCGCCTCTTACCCTTCTCTGCTCTAGTGTTGACAGCTGTAATTTCTCCAGTCTTTGTTCATATGTCAGATTTGATAGTGTGGGTGCCATTTTTGTCAATGCTCTTTGGATTTTTTTTTTTTTTTTTTTTTTTTAGGTGCCCCCATTGATACAGCATATTCTAATTTCAGTTTTATCAGTGTAACAATTATTTTCTTAACCATCTCCTCATCCATGTAATCAAAGGCCACTTCCATTGGTCTTAATAAGTTCCGAGTCTCTCCAAATAATTTATTTACATGTTTGTCAGGTGTCAAGTCACTAGAGATGAATACTCCTAGGTCCCTCTCTGAGTTTACTTTTTTGACTTCCTTGTTTCCAATCTTATATTTACCTGAAACTCTATGCGTGTGTGTGTGTATGTATTTACCTAGTTGTATTTTATGGGACGAGAGCTATGCTCGTAGTGACCTGTTTTCGTATCTCTCCACATCCAGTTTATTCTTAAAATCATGTATAGTTTTGGCATTCACTGTTTTTCCGTTCAGTTTGTTCCACACATCAATCACTCTATGTGGGAAGCTATTCTTTTTTAGGTCTCTTCTGTAGCTGTCTTTCTTTAGTTTCTTTTCATGTCCTCTTGTTTCTCTTCTGTCCCACTTTAATAAGTCATCTCTGTCGAGAATTTCCATCCATTTCATAATTCTGAAAATGGTCAACAAATTGCCTTTTTCTCTTCTCTGTTTCAATGATGACAGATGTAATTTTTCCAATCTTTGTTCATATGTCAGGTTTGTCAGTGTAGGCACCATCTTTGTCACTGCTCTTTGTATTCTTTCTAACTTTCTTATGTTTTTCTTTGTGCTAGGTGCCCATAGTGTTGCAGCATATTCTAGTTTAGGTCTTATCAGTGTAACAACTATTTTTTTTAACCATCTCCTCTTCTATGAGGTCGAAGGCCACTTTCATTTATCTCAATAAGTTATAAGTCTCTCCAAATAATTTATTGACATGTTTATCAGGTGTCAAGTCACTTGAGATAATTACTTCCAGGTCCCTTTCCGAATCAACTTTTTTGACTTCTTTATTTCCAATTTTGTACTGCCCTGATTTTTACTTTTTCCAAATTCCATTATGCTACATTTTTTAATGTTGAAATTCATCTCACTTTTCCAACTCCATTCCCATATTTTGTCTAGGTCTTCTTGTAGTGATATGCAATCTTCTTCTGTTCTTACTCTCTTGAGTAATTCGACATCGTTAGCAAAGAAGTTCATATAACAGTTTACTCCCTCATCCATATCATTTATATATATGGCAAATATTAAAGGAGCCAGTACAGAGCCTTATGTGTATTTACCTAGTCATATTATATGGAAAGGGAGCTATGCTTGTGGTGACCCATCTTTGTATCTTTCAACATTAAGTTTATTCTTAAAATCGTGAATAGTATTTGCACACACTGTTTTTTCATCTAAGTTATTCCATATATCCTGCACTCTGTGTGGGAAACCATTCTTTTTCCTATCTCTTCTATAGTTGTCCTTTTTGAGTTTCTTTTCATGACCTCTTGTTTTTCCATTGTCATTTCTATTGTGTGTGTGGGTGTATTTATCCAGTTGTATTTTGCGGGAAGGGGGCTACGCTTGTGGTGTCCCACCTTTGTATCTTGCAGTGTCTAGTTTGCTCTTAAACTCATAAATGGTTTTTACGTACACTATTTCATTTTCCAGTTTGTTCCAAGTGCCTACCACTCTATGTGGAAAAGTGGTTTTCTTCAGATCTCTTCTATAGCTGTGTTTTTTTTATTTTCTTTCCATGTCCTCTTGTGCATTTCTTGGCCCAGTTGAACAAGTCCTCTATCGAGTATTTCTGTACCCTTCATGATTCTGTAGATGGTCAGTAGGTCACCTCTCTCTCTTCTTTGCTCCAGAGTCGGTAACTCCTGTTTAGCTAATCTCTTCTCATATGACAAGTTTGGAAGTGCAGGTGCCATTTTTGTGGCTGCTCTCTGGATTCTCTCTATTTTCTTTATATTCTTTTTGGTACTGGGTGACCACAGTGTTGCCGCATATTCTAGTCTAGGCCTTATCAGTGTGACCAATATTTTTTTAATAATTTCTTTGTTCAAATATGTAAATGCCACTTTTATTGATCTTAGCAAGTTGTAGGATTCTCCGACAATATTGTTTATCTGTTTATCATAGGACAAGTCATTTGAGATAATTACACCCAAATTTTTTTCGGATCTCTCCTTCTGTACCTCCTTGATTCCAATTTTATATTGTCCTGATATTCTATTTTTGCTTTTTCCAAACTCCATTATGCTACACTCGTTAATATTGAAATCCACTTCCCATTTCTGACTCCAGTTCCATACCTTATTCAGGTCTTCCTGCAGTGATTCACAATCCTTTTCAGTTTTTACTTTCCTTAACAGTTTGGCGTCGTCTGCAAAGAAGCTCGTGTAACATTTCACATCATCATCCATGTCATTCACATAAATAGCAAACATTATTGGAGCCAATACAGATCCTTGTGGTACTCACCTCTTTCCAACCTGAATATTTTTCTCTGAGCACTACTCTCATCTTTCTATCAATCAGGAAGTCCTCTGTTCATTTTAGTAGGTTCCCTTGTATCCCTCATATATGTTCCAGTTTTTTTTAATAATTGTTTGTGTGGTACTTTGTCAAAAGCTTATTGTAAGTCCAAGAAGGCACAATCAGCCCATCCATTCCTTTCTTGCACTATGTCTATTAATCTTGAGTAGAAACATATTAACCCCTTCCATACGGTGCCGCACACGTAGGCGTCATGGGGAGCGAGTGTATTCGCGAGGCTGCCATATCGGCGTCTTGATTATATTTATTGTAGTCGCCCCTCCATAATGACATTCTTTCTAATTCTTTTGTAATCGCATTTTCTATGGTTATCAAAATTCACGGGTGAAGAGAGAACGATCGATATAAGCGGTGACTATATTTTATGATGCGAGTATTATTACGACACGTACGGCTGGCATTGGCTGCTGCCACTGAGATCTAAGTCCATGACGCCTACGTGTGCGGCACCGTATGGAAGGGGTTAAAGGTCAGATATCAACAGATATACCATTCACTAAAAATCATCGAAAAAGTACTTTTTAACCCATTCAACTCCGATGACAAGATGTCTTGTCATTTGGTCAAATAAAACAAAAAATCATAATAAAACAACAAAATGTTTGATGATCAAACAGCACCAGAAAAATATGACGTCATCAGTCCTCCTCGAGGAGGACTGATGACGTCATATTTTTCTGGTGCTGTTTGATCATCAAACATTTTGTTGTTTTATTATGATTTTTTGTTTTATTTGACCAAATGACAAGACATCTTGTCATCGGAGTTGAATGGGTTAAAAGCATACAAATAAAGTTTTTACCTATTACAGAAGAATCTATTCAGAAAATTCACTTTTAATTGCGCCTCGCATACCACTTTTCCGAAGTCTAGATATTCAGAATAACAATATTGTTTGTTTGGCAACTGTGACGTCACGAACGCGGAATTCCTCGAACCTTTCCCGAAGCGCACGGGCGGAATGTTTCGAATAGCAGACGACGCAATGAAATGAAGACAAAACTGTTTTTTGCCAAATTTGATAAGATGTAGATGGTGGAATTATATAGAATACTGTCAGTATGTTTTTTTATGTACATTAAACTGTAAGTACAAAAAATTATGGAAATACATATGTCCTTCCTCAAGGACATATGTATCCATGGTATGAATAGAGAATGGTTGTGTATGGTGATGCAGTGATGCATGAAAGGGAGTGGGTGGGAGATGGGGCGAGGGGGAGAGAGGGAGTATTTGTGAAAAATAACTTGACGCAGCCTGAATGGATTTCTCCCTGTCTTCTCTCTTTCTGCATGAGGGAACAGAGATGTGGGGGGATGCTGATTATATGAAGCAGCCTTGCTGTGGATGTGCTGTGCCTTGTGGCAATACTTCTGACCCAGGGTAATGGGTGAGATGTAGGGATGACCTGTCATCCAGGAGGAGCCAAGATAAAGAGGGAGGGAAGGGAGTTAATGGAGATAGTTTACTCTACCAAATCTATGAAATGTTAGTAAACATTCTAATATTAAAGGAAATCTATGTGCATAACTTCTACCCAATATTTTTGTTAGAGGTAGTTTATATTTATGGTATGTAGTTAAATGATCGTGTTTATTTTGCAGGTAACTCATGATTACAATGATCTGGAAAAAGAAGAGCAAAACATCATATGTGGTGCCCTAGAACTCCGAAAAAAGACTGTGTCTGAAGTGATGACAAAGCTAGATGATGTGTTTATGCTCTCAGTTGACACCTGTCTAGACTTCAACACCATCAATGATATCATGCAACAGGGTGAGTGCATGTTTCAGAGTGTATATTTCCATATTTCCCTTGTAAAGTGGAAGAGACCTTTTCATATTTAGACAAATCTAAGGCCAACTAGAATGTAGTAACACTCATAAACATAATTAATTATGTTTTGTGTTATTCAGAGTAAATTAAAGGTCATACTCATGAATTTTTTATTCAGCCAAAATAAAAGATCACATAACTAATATAGGTAGTAAACCCTTTCAGATTCCAGTAGTTGTCAAAAAAACGTCTGCAAGACATGTCACTGTCCACGTCAATTGTGCTTTACAATGGTTGATGTAGAGTCTTTATTTTAAAGTTACTTGTAATCATAGGATATTGAATTTTATATCCTTTTTAAGCTGAATTATACATTAGTATAGCATACTTGAAAAGCTATAGAATGAAAATGAAAGGTAAAAAGTATGGATTGAACCAACTAGTTTGAACATTTTTAACACCATTTAGATAGTAATTTTCTCCCAAACAACAATGAAACATACATATACCAAGGCTTTTTCCCCCTTACAAGGGAGGTAGCCAAAAAGGAAAATGCATAAAATCATTCCCACCCATTCCATCCCTGAATACACTCCACACCCCTCCACCCTCCCTCTTATCTTAGCACCTCCTGGATGACGGGTCATCCCTGCACCTTGTCCACTGCCCTGGGTCAGAAGCAGTGTTGCAAGACACAGCACATCCACAGCAAGGCCGCTTCATTAAATCGGCGACCCCCCCTCTCCGTCCCCCCATGCATAAAAGGAAAAGACGGGGAGAAATCCCTTCGGGCTGCGTCAAATTTTGCTCACACATACTACTTCACCCCCATCCCCCCACCCATTCCACCTCATGCATCACAACATCATCCATATACAACCATTCTCCATTCGCCCGTCTTCTGTCCTCTCCCGTCCTTCCTCAACAGACATTCCCCTCTTCCCCAAAGCCCCCTTCACCCCATCCATCCACCTCATCCTAGGACGTCCCCTCATGTTCACTCCCTCCACATCTGCCTTCCATACCTCTTTTACTAGTCTTTCTTCACTCATTCTTTCCATGTGTCCAAACCATCCTAATACTCTCTCATCCACCCTATCTCCCAACTCCCTTTCCACCCCCATTCTTCTCCTCACCTCCTCATTTCTCACTCTATCTAGCCTAGTAACCCCCATCATACTTCTCAGACACCTCATCTCAAACACATTCAAACTCCTTCTCTCTTCCTCTTTTATGTTCCATGTTTCTGCCCCATACAGTGCTGTTGGCACAATCACTCCTTCATACAGTCTCCTCTTAGCATCCATTCCCAAAAGTCTATTCCTCATTACACTCTTCAATCCACCAAGGCATTTACTTGCTTCTCTCAATCTACATTCTACCTCCACCTCCACTCCACCTTTTCCTGCCACATTTGCACCCAAGTATCTAAAACTATCCACTTCCTCCAGTCGCTCTCCCTTAACCACTTCACTCCGGGCCAAAATCTCGCGGGCAGCATTAGCTGCCAGACGTACGATGTTGCGTCATAATACTCGCATCATAAAAAATAGTCACCGCTTATATTGATCGTTCTCTCTTTCACCCGTGAATTTTGATAACCATAGAAAATGTGATGAAGCCCGTTTAGAGAGTATGTCAGTTACGCAGGGACAACTACAATATATATAATCAAGACGCCGATATGACAGCCTCGCGTATCCACTTGCTCCCCATGCCGCCTACGTAGGCGGCACCGTATGGAAGGGGTTAATGCTCACTTCCAGTCTACTGCCACTTTCACCCCTTGTACATCTCATCACCTTACTTTTACCCACATTTATCTTTAGCTTTCTTCTATCACATACTCTCCCAAACTCTGTCACCAACTTCTTCAGTCCCTCCTCCGATCCTGCCACAAGCACAGTGTCGTCAGCAAACAACAGCTGGCTCACCTCCCACTTTTCTCCATTTTCTTTAACCGTCTCCAATCCCTGACCCACTACCCTTGCATTTACCTCTCGCACTCCATGTATAAGTTGAACAGCCAGGGCGACATAACACATCCTTCATGAAGTCCCACCTTTACCTCGAACCACTCACTCTCTCCATTTCTAATCCTGACACAAACTCTACTACTCTCATAAAAACTCTTGACAGCTCCTAGAAGCTTTCCTCCTATCCCATATATCTGCATAACCTCCCACAGTGCCTTTCTGTCTACCCTATCATAAGCCTTTTCCAGATCCATAAAAGCCCAAAAAACATCCTTCCCCTTTCCTATAGCTTTCTCACATATTTGTCTTACCACAAAGATCTGATCTACACAACCTCTACCCGTTCTAAATCCACACTGTTCCTCACCAATTACTCCCTCTGTTCCTCTCCTAATCCTCTCAATCAAGATCCTCCCATAAGCCTTCCCAACTACACTTAACAAGCTAATCCCTCTGAAACTACTACATTCACACTTGTCCCCTTTTCCCTTGTAAAGTGGAACTATACAGGCACTCCTCCAGTCCTCCGGCACTCTACCCTCTCTCCAGCAAACATTAAATAACCTCACCAACCAGTCCACCATCACTGTACCTCGTTTTTTTAGACATTCTGCATGGCATCCATCCAGACCAGGTGCCTTACCTGCTTTCATCACCTTAACAACTTTCTTCACTTCATCCTTCCTTATTTCTCCTCCATTCTCCTCACTCATCATGGTCGTTTTCTTAGCATTTCCCACTGCAACTATCTTTCCCTCCCTATCCTTCACATTTAGCAACTCCCTAAAATATTCTGCCCATCTTCCCCTTACTGCCTTCTCTTCCATTATCATCTCTCCATCTGCACCTTTTACCTTTTCTTCTCTACTTGTTTTGCCTCCTCTTCCTCTCTTAATTTCTTTCCAAAACATCTTTTTATTACTTTCAAAATTTTCTGTCATACTCTTACCCCACTTCACATCTGCTCTCCTCTTTTGCTTTACTTCTCTTTTCTTTGTACCTCTCATATGACTCCCTCGTCCTATTTTGTAACCAATCTGTGAAAGCTCGCTTCTTCTCTTCTACAACCTTCTTTGTTTCCTCATCCCACCATTCACTACCCTTCCTTCTATTTCCTCCTGTCCTTCTTGTTCCACACACCATCCTTGCACTCTTTGTGACTCCCTCCTTGAACCATCCCCATTCCTCCTCCACACCTACCTCTACTCTATCCTTCACTCCCTCCCACTCCTCCTTCAGCTTCTTCTTGTACTCCTTCTCCTTTTCCTTTTCATTTAAAGAGTTCACTCTAAGCACCTCCCTACCTTTTGTCCCTTTCCTCTTTCTCCATCTATCCTCCACTCTCAACTTACCTTCCACCAAAAAATTATCTGATATTTCCCCACCCTCTCCCCTTAGCACATGTACATCCTTAACTCTTCCTATCATTGTCCTATTTACCACTACATAATCCATCAATGCTCTATCTACCACCCTTCCATCCACCACCCTCCCCCATGTGTACTTATGCTTGACTTTCTTCCAAAACACTGTATTTGCTATCATCAACTCTTCCTAGACACATTTCCACCATCAACTCTCCACTACAATTCTTTCCTGGAACTCCACATTTCCCAACCACTCCATCAATTGGACCATTTCCTACCCTAGCATTAAGGTCTCCCAGTACTATTACATTGACATTTCTCCCAAAATCCTCTATGCACTCATTTAAATCTATCCAAAAGGCCTCCCTTTCTTCTACACTCTTCTCACTGCCAGGCCCATATGCACTTACAAAGACCCACATCTCCTTTCCCAGTTTCACCTTCATCCACATTATCCTTTAGGAAACGTCCTTCCACTCCACTTCACATTTACCTATCTCTTCACTTACTAGAATAGCCACCCCTTCCCTCCCTCGCCCTCTCTTCACTCCTGATAACCTCCCACTTACACTCCCAAACTTACACTCACCCTTCCTTTTCAACTTAGTTTCACTCAAAGCCAACACATCCATCTTTCTTCTCACAAACATACTACCTATCTCTTCCCTTTTACTCTCATCTGTACCACATCCACGCACATTAAAAGACCCAAACCTTAGGGTGCTGGTCGGAAAACTCCCAGACCCTCTTATGCCTTTACTTTTTCGTTTAGGAATGTCCCCTGTGGGGCTACAAGGAGAAGGATGCCTAGTCCCACTCCCCGTCCCTTTCTTCTCGCCTCTTATGATCCAAGTGGAAATACTTGATGGCAGTATTCTTTTCCCCCACCACAGGGAATTCCCCCACAGCAGAAAATGAATACTCAGAGAAATGGTACAGGACAGCAGCAAGGGGTTGGGGGACAGCATAACGGAGGGACAGTCGTAGTATAAAAGTGTCATCATTTCTCTATGAAGAGTTTTCCTCTATCATAGACAAAATGATGTGTGGCTCTGGTCCGTAGGGGCGCCCCATATAGACCCTAAAGTATCAACTTCATGCTACTTTGCCACAATAACAAGCAGCCAATACCCCAGACAATGAAACATAATATGATCAATTTCCTATTCAGTGCCATAGAATTTATTGCATTTTGATCATTATATGGTTGAATGTACAAAGATACAAGACAAAAACATATACTGTGTTGGAATATGGGGGATCAATCACATGCATACACACTTTCAGCAGGGATCCTGAGTAAGTATAAGCAACTAAACATCTGCTCATTCACTACGACACATCAACCATTCCCTCTCACTACAACTTTGTTATTTGTAGATGATGTATGTATGAGCATTGTTAGTAACTTTAAATTTTTCTTCTCATGGTCTGTCATTACAGTAACTGAATTTCTATACTAGGGAAGTGGTATGACTTACTGGTACATCATTGGAATCTGAAAGGGTTAACAAATGCTGGTTCTTTCTCTCTCTCTTTCTCTCTCTTTCTCCTCTCTCTTTCTCCTCTCTCTCACTGCCCTCTCTCCCCTCTCTCACTCTCTCTCTGCCCTCTCTTTCTCTCTCATTTTCTGCTCCCTCTCTCTTTCTCTCTCTCTCTCTCTCTCTCTCTCTCTCTATCTCTCTCTACTCTCACTCTCAGCCTTCTTATTTCTCTTTCTTTCAGCCCTCCCTTAGCTCTCTCTCTCTCTCTCTCTCTCTCTCTCTCTCTCTCTCTCTCTCCCTCTCTCCCTCTCTCCCTCCCTCTCCCTCTCCCCCCTCTCTCTCTCTCAGTCTTCTCACTCTCATGGCCCTCTCTTGGCTCTCTCTCTCTCTCTCTCTCTCTCTCTCTCTCTCTCTCTCTCTCTCTCAGCTCTCTCTCTCTCTCCCTTCTCCCTCCCTCTCTCTCCTTTTCCCCCCTCTCTCTCTCTCTCTCTCTCTCTCTCTCTCTCTCTCTCTCTCATGTTAGATATTTGATGTTTGATTTTTTTTTATTTTTTGCAGGTTATTCACGCATACCTATCTATGAAAATGAGCGAACCAACATCATCTCTGTGCTTTTTATTAAAGATCTGGCATTTATTGATCCAGATGATAATACACCCCTTAAGACAGTAAGCCAGTTTTACAAGAATCCTTGTAATTTTGTATTTGAGGACACAACTCTGGATATCATGTTCAGAGAATTCAAGGAAGGTATGTATGATATTCTTCTTCATCTTCTTTTTCTTCTTCTTCTTCTTCTTCTTCCTCTTTTAAATTTTGAGTCATTGATTTTGATTACTTGTTCATTGTCCCTTTTATAGTTGTAATTCAAGGAACATATGTTTATACAATATTCTTCCTGTTTTGTTTTTTTATAATTTGGGTAATTGATTTTGATTCCTTGTTCATTGTCCCTTTTTTTGAAGTTATAGTATTTTACATATTGGTAAAAGAATAGAAGGACTGGTTGATGAAAACTTTTTTTTTTTCCTCAATTAGGTGACAAGGGTCACATGGCTTTTGTGCAAAGGGTCAATAGTGAGGGTGATGGAGACCCATATTATGAAGTTATGGGCCTTATCACCCTGGAAGATGTCATAGAAGAGCTCATACAAGAAGAGATTGTTGATGAAACAGACGTCTTTAGTAAGTGATATGCAGTTTATATGTGTTCTGTTTTGGGAGAGTAGTAGTGATGATTAAAATGTTACCTCAAGTTTCACCAACTGGGATCCCATAGGCCCACCACAGATAGGAATAGCTCTCAGGTCTTCCCATAGATCTCTCTGGTAGAAATGCTAAATCACTTTGTTGTAATTTAGTAGGACTGTTTCTATGTCACTAGCTGGTTGAAAGAAGAAGAAGGGAGGGAGCATACGCTAGTTGTTGTTGTTGTTGTCGTTCCCTAGACTGTCTGTCCGAGCAGTCCCGTCTCCCCAAGGAATGCCACAGCCAAAACTGGGTTTTCCCACAAATCCTTTATGAGTGTATGTTGTGTTGTTTGCGTGCATGATTGTGTATAATGCAGTCTGCCATTATGTGTTGTATGGTATGGGGTGAAGTGTTACATCCTGGGCAGCTGTTCACAATGCGGTCATCCAGCCTCTTCTGGTAGCTTAGAAGTGCTGGCTGGTGGCCGCACCGCAGTCTGGCCAGGTGGACTCTGTCTTTTCGTGGGAGAGAGGATTGAGAAGGGTGGATATCAGGGTGTCTGGCATGCAGCAGTGTGTTGTCTTTCAGTGTGTTAATGGAGCGGTGAGTGATATGATTATGAATATGTTTCCGGAGGCTGATATTTGGTGGTTGTGGAGGAAGAGAAGAGAGTATCTGTGTGTGATACAGGTCTTTGGGTGTTGTTTTAATGTTTCTTGGTGTGTGTGGGTGTTCTGCTATGTAGTGTAGCGGGTGTGATGTGTTTGTGGTGGCTGCGGCAAGTGTTTATGTGCCTCTCATGTCGAGGTGGTCCTTGACTTTGAGGACTTTTGTTTCATGGTGTAAATGGTCTGTAGGTGTTGTATTTGTGCAGCCTGTAATTGTTTTTAGGGCTTTGTTTTGTATGATTTGAAGGGTGTTGTGGTGTGTCTCACTGAGATTAGGAGCCCATGCAGGACTCGCACAATTCATCACTGAGCGTATGCATTGTTTGTATATTGTTGTATTAGTTTCTTTGTTTTGTCCAAATGTTGTTCCAGTGATTGACTTAAGTGCGTTAAGTCTAGGTGTGCATTTGTTTTTTATGTTTGTGATGTGTTGTTTGAAAGACATGGATGTATCGTATGTTACACCAACAATTTTTGGTGTGTTGTGTGTGGTATTAAGAGTGTTGTTGATGTACAGATGAGGTATGTATTTGTGTTCTTTTGTCCAGTTGGTGAGAAGTATTGCTGTAGATTTGGTTGGAGCTAGTTGTCAGCTCTGTATGTGAAAAAGTGGAGGAAATACAAGGGAAGCAGATCTTGGGCCTCGTTTGGACACCAAGTGCCATCCCCTCAGGTCAGCATTTGAAAGTAGAGGTGAGGCTGTTGATGGGATTTGAATATAGCATTAGGGAGACAAATCTCTTAGAATTTGGCATGACTGCCATATACAGGCTTCTGTTGTTGGTTTCTTTTTAGACCATTTTAATCAAAATGTATAATGTTCATGTAAAATTTAAGATTCTAATGACAATAGGAGCTTTGTGTTTCACCTTGGAGTGGAAGAAGTTTAGGTTTTGAGTGTTTAAAGTGTGTGATTTTTTCTAACAATTACTATAATTCATTTGGTGCTCGGAATACTATTTGGAAAAACCTACTTTCTCTTGGTTATGATGGTCATGTAGCATGTGGAGCTTTTTCCGTGATCTCCGTCATTCATTATATGCTTTGATGAAATTAGACCAAGGTTCTGGTACAGAAGAAATGTCCAGTAGCATTGATGGTGAATTTCAATAAAAGCTACAGTAAGAATGAATATATTGGTGTAAAGAAAATAGGTTAACACAGTATTTTTTTAGTACCTTTGCCTATCTATGTACCAAGAGTTCCCCCCCCCATATAAGAGAAGTAGCCAAGTCAAAATGCACATATATACTCCCATCCATTTCACTCCCAACCATTCCCCTTCCATCCACCACCCTTTCCTCCCTCTCATCTTAGCTCCTGGATGAAGGGTAATCCTTGGCTCCTGCCCAGTGCCCTGGGTCAGCAGCAAAGCAGCAAGACACAGTACATCCACAGCAAAGCTGCTTCACTTAATTGGCAACCTCCCCCCACCCCCTCTGTCCTTTCATGCAGAAAATAGAGAAGATGGTGAGAAATCCCTTCAGGCTGCATAAAGATATTATTCACACATAACCACTTCCTACTCCTGCCCCCTCACTTCCTTTCATCACAATGCCATCCATACACAGCCATTTTCTACTCACCCCAATCTCCTGCCTTTTCCCTTTCTTACTCAACAGACATTTCTTCTTGCTCAAAGTCCCTTTCATCCCATCCATCCATCTCATCCTTGGTCCACTCCCTCCACCACAGTGGACAAGGTGCAGGGATGACCCGTTATCCAGGAGGTGCTAAGATGAGAGGGAGGGTGGAGGGGTGTGGAGTGTATTCAGGGATGGAATGGGTGGGAATGTTTTTATGCCTTTTCCTTTTTGGCTACCTCCCTTGTAAGGGGGAAAAAGCCTTGGTATATGTATGTATGTATGTACTCTTTCCATGTGTCCAAACCATCTCCACTCTTTCATCAGCCCTATATACCATCTCCTTTTCCACCTGAGCTCTTTTCCTCACCTTCTTGTTTCTCACCCTATTCAATCTTGTAAACCATAACATACTTTTCAGACATTTCATCTCAAACACATTTAAACTTTTCCTCTCAGCCTCCTTTAAATTCTAGGTCTCTACTTCACACAGTTCCTTTAGCACAATCACCACTTCATATAGTCTCCTCTTTGCATCCATTCTCAAATGCATATATTTCATGACACTTTTTAATCTTTGAAAGCATTTATTTGCCTCTCTCAGTCTATAATTTACTTCTGCCACCACTCTTCCCTTTCCTGCCACATGTGACACCAAATATGTAAAGCATACACTTCCTCCAGTCTCTCTTCCTTAAGACATACTTCCAACTTGCTGCCATCCTCTCCCCTTGCACATTTCATCTCCTTACTTTTACCCACATTTACCTTCAACATTTTCCTATTGCATACTCTCCCATACTCTATCACCAACTCCTTTAACCCCTTCAATATGGGCCACATCGCACGTCTGGCAGCATTAGCTGCCAGACATGCGATGTTGCATCATAATACTCGCATTATAAAAAATAAAGTCACTGCTCTATCGCTCGTTCTCTTTCACCCATGAATTTTGATAACCATAGAAAATATGATGAAGCCAGTTTAGAGTATGGGGGTCACGCAGGTACGACTACAATAAATATAATCAAGACGCCAACGTCGGCATCCTCGCATACCCACTTGCTCATCATGACGCCTACGTAGGCGTCACCGTATGGAAGGGGTTAATCCCCCCTCTGACCATGTCAGAAGCACAGTGTCATAAGCAAATAACAACTTGCTCCCCTCCTGCTTTTATCCATTTTCTTTAACCATCTCCAGCCCCTTCTCATTGCCCTCACTTTTACACCCTGCATCCATGTATACATTGAGCAACCATGGCAACATGACACATCCATGTTGTAGTCCCATCTTTACCTCAAACCACTCGCTCTTTATTTCCAATTCTAACAGCTCTGTTACTCTCCTAAAGATTCTTGACTGCCCTTAACAACTCTCTCTTAATTCCATATATCTCCAAAACCTCCCACAGTACCTTTCTATCTACCCTGTCATAAGCCTTTTCTAAATCCTTAAAAAAATTCTTTACCTTTTGCTAAAGCTTTCTCACATATCTGCCTTGCCACAAAAATCTGATCCCACACTGATCCTCACCAATTACTCCCTCTGTTCCTCTCCTAATTCCTCTCATTGCCTTCCCTCTGAAACTACTACACTTACATTTGTCCCCTTTTCACCTTGTAAAGCAGAACTGTACTGCCACACCTCCAGTCCTCTGGCACTCTCCCCTCCCTTAGACACACATTAAACAACCTTAATAACCAGTACACTATTACTGTACCTCCCTTTTTCAGACACTGAATGACACCCATCTAACCCAGGTGCCTTACCTGCTGACATAATTTTCAAAACTACTTGTACCTCATATTTTCTTATTTCTCCTCCATTTTCCTCTCCCACCACTGTCATGTTCTTAGCACCTCCCAGTGCTGCAACCAATCCCTCCCTATCCTCATCCACATTCAACAGCTCTCTGAAATTAAATGCCTTGGGGGATTTAAAAGTGTTATAAGAAATAGGCAACTGGGAATGGATACAAATAAGAGATTGTATGAAGGGGTGATTGTGCCGAAAACATTGTATGGAGTGGAGACTTGGAATTTAAGAGAGGCAGGGAGGAAAATTTAAGTGTTTGAGGTGAAATGTCTGAGAAGTATGGTAGGGGTTACTAGGTTGAATAGAGTGAGAAATGAGGTGAGGAGGAGAGTGAGTGGAAAAAGAGATGGCAGATAGACCTAATGAAAGATTATTGGTATGGTTTGGATTTGTGGAAGGAATAAGTGATGAAAGACTGGTAAAAGAGGTGTGGAAGACAGAGGTGGAGGTAGTGAACTTGAGAGGACAACCAAGGATGAGATGTATGGATTGGGTGAAAGGAGTGCTGAGCAAGAGGGGCTTGTCTGTTGAGCAAGGAAGGGATAAGGCGGAGATAGGGATGAGTGGAGAGTGAATGTGTATGAATGATACTGTTGTGCAAGGAAGGGAGGATGGGGGTTAGGGGGCACTTATGTGTGAATGATATTTTGATGCAGCCCAAAGGGATTTCTCTCTGTCTTCTCTTTTTCTGCAAGAGGGGATGGAGAGAGGGTCACTGATAAACTGAAGCAGACTTGCTGTGGATGCACTGTCTTGCTGCATTGCATTTGACCCAGGGCAGTTGGCGGATGCAAGGATAACTTGTCATCCAGGAGAAGGTGAGATTAGAGGGGTGGAGGGGGTGATGGAAGGGAGTGAAATGGGTGGGAACAGGTACATGCTTCTGACTTGGCTACCTCTATTGTAAAGGAGAAAAAGATCATGGTATATAAATATATATATATATATATATATATACATATATATATATATGTATATTTGTATATATGTATATATATATTAATACATACATATATATATATACATATATATGTATATGTGTATATAATGTATATGTATATATATATATATATATATATGTATATGTGTATATAATGTATATGTATATATCTATATGTATATATATATATATATGTATATATATGTATATATATATATATATATATATATATATATACATATATATATATATATATGAATATTATATATATATATATATATATATATATATATATATATATATATATACATATATATTTATATATTTATATATTTATATATACATATATATAAAGTATATATATATATATATATATATATATATATATGTATATATACATGTATATATATATATAAATTCCATTTTTGTTAATGGTGAAAAGATGAAGCAGTAAGTTGAATAACTGGACACCTCAGTGTATGACTACTGTTTTTCCCATGGTGAATGTATTATAGAGACTTATCTGTGAAGAAATTGCTTTTAGATTACTGCTAGTGATATGTTTTTCATTGTTTTATATTTTTCTTTTTGTTTTGATACAGTATGCACTATCTTTGTTCCAGACATTAGTAATGATGGTATGAGGGGCTTTGTGGTTATAAGTAGTTTCTATTTTTATTCAGTTTGAGTTTGAGTGTGTGAATTTTACAGTTTGAAGTGCATTTGTTTCCTAATGCTTGTGAAGCATCTGTGTTGTGGGTTTTATAGTGAATCAAAAAGTTAGCCAATTTTAAGGCTGACCCCAAAAAATCATTTTTCAAAAGTCATACCATACATACACCAAAAGCTTTTTACCCCTTACAAGGGAGGTAGCCAAAAAACAAAGGCATAAAATCCACTCCCACCTATACCATCCCCATATACTCCGCTCCCATCCACCCCCCTCCCTCCCTCTCTTCTTGGCTCCTCCTGGATGACAGGTCATCCCTGCATCTCGCCCACTGAACTGGGTCAGAAGCAGTGTTGCAAGAAACAGTTCATCCACAGCAAGGCCACTTCATTAAATCGGCAGCCCCCCTCTCTGTCCCCTCATGCAGAAATGAAGAAGCTGGAGAGAAATCCCTTCGGGCTGCATCAATTTACTTTTCACATGTACTCCCTCACCCCCCATCTCCCACCCACTCCCTTTTATGCATCACAGCATCATCCATACACAACCATTCTTCATTCACCCCTATCATCTGTTTTCTCCCATCTATCCATCTCATCCTTGGTCACCTCCTCATGTTCACTCCTTCTACCTCTGCCTTCCACACCTCTTTTGTTAATCTTTCTTCACTCATTCTTTCCATGTGCCCAAACCATCCCAATACTCGTTCATCAACCCTATCTCCCAACTCCCTTTCCACCCCCATTTTGCTCCTCACCTCCTCATTTCTCACCCTATCCAGCCTAGTAACCCCTATCATACTTCTCAGGCACCTCATCACACATTCAAACTCCTCCCTTCCTCTCTCATGTTCCATATTTCTGTCCCATACAGTGCTGTTTGCACAATCACACCTTCCTACAATCTTCTCTTAGCACCCATTCCCAAGTGTCTATTTCTCATTATACTTTTTAATCCCCCAAGGCATTTACTTGTTTCTCTCACCACATTGGCACCCAAGTATCTAAAACTATCCACTTCCTCCATTCTCTCTCCAAAAATACTCACTCACTTTCAGTCTGCTACCACTTTCTACCCTTGTACATCTCATCACCTTACTTTTACCCACATTTATCTTGAACTTCCTTCTTTTGCACACCTTCCTAAACTCTGTCACAAACTTGTTCAATCCCTCCTCTGATCCTGCTACACGCGCAGTGTCGTCAGCAAACAACAGCTGGCTTATCTTCCACTTTTCTCTACTTTCTTTAATCATCTCCAGTCCTCGACCCATTATCCTTGCATTTACTTCTTACACCACCCCATCCATCCATAAATTGAACAGCCAAGGTGATATAACATCCCTGGTGAAGTCCCATCTTTACCTCAGACCATTCACTCTCTCCATTTCTGATTCTAACACAAGCTCTAATACTCTCATAAAAACTCTTGACTGTTCTTAAAAGCTTTCCTTCTATCCCATATATCTCCCACAGTGCCATCCTGTCTACCCTCTTATAACCCTTTTCCAAATCCATAAAGGCCCAAAAAACGTCATTACCTTCTCCTAAAGCTCTCTCACATATCTGTCTTAGCACAAAAATCTGACCCATGTAACCCCTACCTTCTCTAAACCCACACTGTTCCTCTCCTAATCCTCTCCATAAGTTCATATACTGTATGTTCATAAGAATATATCATGTGTTGTGTTTCTCATTAATCTGTTTGTGTGACTGTGAAATACAATAGAAAAATTAGAATGAGAAAAGTATTGGAGTTTTTGTGACAGGTAAATGAATAATTTCTTCTTCGCATTCTTCTTCTTCTTCTTCTTTGCGTTCTTCTTATTCTTCTTCATGTTCTTCTTTTTTTTTTGTGTTCTTCTTCTTCGTCTTCTTCTTCTTCGCAATCTTCTTCATTGCATTCTTTTTCTTCACTTTCTTCTTCTTCGCATTCTTCTTCTTCACATCTTTTTCTTCATCTTCTTCTTCTTCTTCTTCTTCATGTACTTTTTCTTTACATTCTTCTTCGTGTTCTTCTTCTTCTTCTCTTCTTTGCTTTCTTCTTCTTTACATTCTTCTTCATGTTCTTCTTCTCTTCTTCACTTTCTTCTTCTTATTATTCTTATTCTTCTTCTTCATATTCTTCTTTTTCTTCTTTGTGTTCTTCTCTGCTTTCTTCTTCTTCTTCGCGTTCTTCTTCTTCTTCTTCATTGCATTCTTCTTTTTCTTTGCATTCTTCTTCTTCGTGTTCTTTTTCATCTTCAAACTTGGCTTTAAATTTATATTTTTTGGTTGGAGTACAATGTATCCTCTGCCAGACTGTTCAACAAATTGATGCACTTGTATGGCAAGTGTGTTCCTTGATATCCTTCAAGCATCTTGTCTTTTTCAGTTACAGTAAACCTTCAATATATCAAACTTTGTTACAATAATTTTCTGATATAACAAATGCCATTTTCCATCCAAACTCACTGATATAACTTGGTTCATGATATAAGATTGAAGTTTGCTAAGAGTGATGATGTTGGATATAATGAATACCATATTCCTTCCAAACTACACAGTGCTATTGGTGACAGCTTTTTCTTTATCAAACTTCCATTTCATAAAGCAACCTATAATTTGATATGTGCAGAAATTGATATGATACCTTTAGAAATATCAGACTTTTGGCTATAACAACCAACCCATCCTCCCAATTAGTTTGATATATTTTGGGTTTACTGTATTGTTTTATTGCCTCTAGCATTGTTTCTAAAAGAGTTTAGAAGTGTCTAACTTGATTACTGACATGGAATGTACTGTATTACTGTATTTATTCATACATGATATTCACCCGTACACAATATGCACCTCTAACTATCATCAGTGAAATTCTGATTGCTTTGTTATTGTTGCATTTTTAAAACACCTATGTAATTATAATGTTTTAGACAAATCTAGTATATTACTTGTTTTTTGAAAATATAATTTTCTAGGACATTATAGTGACATTTACTAGAGTACAAAATCCTACCTTTGTGTAAGTTTCTGTATGAATATAGAAAATGCTTCCCACTGTTACCACTGTCATCTAATTGTTTCATAGTAATATTTCAAACAAAACTGCTGTATTTAGTCACACATTGATTGACATGATTTCTTTTGTTGGTAGTCATGTGGGATGATCACCATTATTGAACATCATACAACTGATTTAAATATTTACTACTAAAATACAAATTTTGCATCTTTGATGCATACTTAAGAAATATAATCAGTTACAATGCTACTTTTTTAGTGCATGTGTTATTACCTGGTCAAATCAGTTCATATCTGGTTTAGTCTTCATATATATAAATCATAGTACAAGTACTGTAGTACATATCACATCCTAGAAATCATGACAAACTATATTTCTACTTATGTAATAAACAAAAACTGCCAGCATGGCACTTTAGTGAGCTCTAGCATCACTGTACCCCTGAACATAATGAACATTTCATATACCACCAACATCAGAATTTTTTTTAATACAAATAGTGATTTAAACTCTTCATTACTCGTGTATTAACTTGGATGGCAGATTTAGCATGCCATGTCCTGATTATGGCCATGCATTTGACTGGGAAGAAAGGGGTAATATCAAGTTCTTATGTAAAATGTTCACCCCTAAATTTTTAGGTTTGAAAATCAGTAAAAGTTGCTAGTACACGAATATAGTACTACTTTTGCAGGGTTCAGTTTGTTCGCTAAAATTCCCATGAGACATGAGCTCTTGATGAGATAGCTAACTGGTTTTATGGTGTATATAAAATAATAAATATACTCTTAACTTCAAGTACTTGAAAATACACTTATATTAAGAATTTGGAAAACACTGATTACTGAAAAATATCATACAGTTATACAAAATATGTTTTCCTCAGAAGTAACTGGCATGAAAATATAGCAGTCAGAATACAGGGCATATTTTTGTCCTGAAACACTTTAAAGAGGGATCAATGATGGGTACCAGCATGTAGTAGTTTTGCAAAATAAACAGCAAAAGTGCCCATTTTCAAAACATGTTAACTCCCTTCCCACAACCACTTTCAGCCAATGACATAGAAACAGTCCCATATCAATGCAACACAGACAATACTCTAAAGTTTCCTCCTGGAGAGATCTGTGGGAGGGCCTAAGGACCATTGCCAGCCAATGTGGGGTTGTGGGTTTCCATTTAGTGAAACATGAGGCAACAGTTAATTTAATTTTATATAATGAAAATAAGTCAACACAGTATTTTTTTTTTAGTACCTTTGCCTCTCAATCTATCTATCTACCTATGGGAATAGGTATGTGCCTCTGACTTAGCTACCTCCCTTATAAGGGAGGGAAAAACTCTTGATATATAGATAGAATATATTAAACAGCTTTCTCTGAATGTTTTTACAGTAACCAGTATTCTTGTGTAACATTATTAACTAGATCACTAGCTTCAAGTATGTAGATTGAAGTATGTGTATTGTTAATTCAACCAAACATCAGCAGTGATTTCTTTAGATGAAATGAAGATGTCTTTGAATGTTCCAAGCATCATTGTTATATCTGATCTAATTGAAAATTCTTCCTGCAACAGCGGACAACAAAACAAAAAGAAAAAGGCATTTGATTGGGAGAAGAGACTTTACTGAATTTTCACAAGCAACAGGGAACAATTTACCAAACAACAAGAAAGTGCAGATATCATCACAAATGCAAGTGGCTGCCTTCCAGTATCTTCGCACATGTCAGTATGTCTTATTTTTCATAGTAGTTGAAAAACTACTGATACATACTTTATTTTAAGAGAGGAGAAAGGCATGTCCTCTCTCACTGTTTTCCACACACACACACACTCTCTCTCTCTCTCTCTCTCTCTCTCTCTCTCTATATATATATATATATATATATATATATATATATATATATATATATATATATATATATATATATATCCATTCTTCTCTCTCTCTCTCTCTCTCTCTCTCTCTCTCTTTCTCTCTTGCATTTGATATTGTTGCATTTGATGTTGACTTCCTGAAATCATATATCAAACATTGCTTCCTTCCAAAAGTTTTATATATTTATTCATGTATGTACTGAAGGCCCTTTCCCCCTTGTAAGTGTAGTTAGTCAAAGTATACACCTACATGAATCCATTCCAACTCTCAATCTCATCACCTTGGGTTTAAAGGGTCACACAGCTTGGATCAAAATAAATTTATTTATACATATATTCTTTGTTGCTATATTGAATTACACTGGAAAAATATTTATTTATATATTTTTTGTGAAGGTATTTTGAAAGATTACTATTTTAATAAAAAAAATCCTTTTCAGCTGTGGAACCATTTAAAGAAGGTCAACTCTCAGAGAGTATTGTCAAAAAACTCATAAAGCAAGACATCATTCATGTAATAAAATTACATAACAAAGAACCTGGTAAAATCCATCCTAACACATATATATATACCCAGGTAAGGCAAAATGAAGGATTTCTATTTACTGTAAAGAAATGATTCTTAAGATAGAATGGACAATGTATCATATATATGTTTATGTAATTAATCCTAAATTGATTTGCAGTCTTATTACTACTGGCTTAATTTAAGTTTGGGACCAAAATTTATAACTGACCTTCCTATCCTAGAAAAACACAAATCCTTAGAACACTTAGGCCTCCCTGTAAATGGACAACTTTTAATAAATTCATTGCCCAAGGTGCCGTTTGCTGGAGACCCACAACTCTGAGGTGACTAACAACAGTCACCAGGTTGCCCCACAAGTCACTCATAGAAGAAATATTATTTTGTTGTCTGGGTAAGGCTAGTTGGGCAATGTGAAATAAGGTGTTATGTGTTTTATATGTGGTGATTACATCTGGAGCAATTTGCATTTGTGGCTAATCTTAATCTGGATGTTGGTGTGAATGTAGATATGCTTGTATGGTTCTTGTTTATTGTGGGAGGGATTTCTCAGTACAGTTAATGTCAATGGGAGTTTGGTGGATTAGGGTGTTGATGATGAATCTTGGATTGTATGTTTTGTAATCTAAATGCATATGTGCTTTTTTATGAATGTGTTGTGTGGACTCTGCTACATGTAATCCCACTTCCTCCAATTTTTCATCTTTTATCCCTACCTCCAATCCTTCTCCACCCTCACTCCTTGTACATCTCATGACCTTACTTTTACTCATATTTGCTTTCAACTTCCTTCTCTCACATACCCTCTCAAATTCTGTCACCAACTGCTTCAGTCAATCTTCTGTCTAAGCTACAAGAGCTAGTCATAGACAACGACTGGTTCTTCTTCCACCTCCTTCGACTATCACTAGCTCCAAATTCCTGCCTAGTACCCTCACATTTATCTCCCTTACCACTTCATTAATATACACAGTGAACAATCACAATCCTGGTGCAGCTCCACCTTCACCTCAAACCACTTACTCTCCCCATTCCTTACTCTTCACAAACAGTGACTAAATTATTCTCCATTAATGTTCTATTCTTACATTTGCTTGCATACTGGATGGTCAAACATCTATAATAACTAGCCACCAACTCCACACAACATACATACATATGCCAAATGCTTTTTTCCCCCTTATAAGGGAGGTAGCCAAAAAAACAAAGGCATAAAAACCACTCCCACCCATTCTATCCCCATCACACTCCACTCCTCTCCACCCTCTTCCCTCCCTCTTATCTTGATACCTCCTGGATGACGTGTCATTCCTGCATTTACCCCACTGGCCTGGGTCAGAAGCAGTGTCGCAAGACACAGCACATCCACAGCAAGGCCACTTCATTAAATCAGTGACCCCCCCCCCTCCATCCCCTTATGCAGAAAAAGAAAAGACAGGGAGAAATCCCTTTGGGCTGTGTCAGAATATCATTCACACATACTCCCTAGCCCCACCCCCTACCCTCTCCCTTCCATGCATCAGAGTATGATCCATACACAACCATTGTCCACTCACCCCTATCATCTGTCTTCTCCCTTCCTCAACAGACATTCCCCTCTTTTACCCCATCCATGCATTTCATCCTTGGTTGCCCCCTTATGTTCATTCCCTCTACCTATGCTTTCCACACTTCTTTTACTAATCTTTCTTCATTCATTGTTTCAATGTGTCCAAACCATCCCAATACTCTTTCATCAACCCCATCTCCCAACTCCTTTTCCACCCTTGCTCTACTCCTCTCCTCCTCATTTCTCACTCTATCCAGCCTTGTAACCCTCACCATACTTCTCAGGCATTTCATCTCAAACACATTTAAACTCATCCTCTCTTCTTCTCTTATGTTCCATGTTTCTGCCCTATACAGTGCTGTTGGCACATTCACCCTTCATATAGTCTCCCCTTAGCATCCATTCCCAAATGTCTATTTCTTATTATACTTATTAATTCACCAAGGCATTTATTTGCTTCCCTCAATCTATATTCTTCCTCTACCTCCACTCCTCCCTTTCCTACCAAATTCGCCCCCAAGTATCTAAAGTTATCCACTTCCTCCAGTCTTTCTCAGATTGCTGCCATTGGCTTCCCTTATACATCTCATCACCTTACTTTTACCCACATTTATCTTGAACTTCCTTCTTTTGCACACCTTCCCAAATTCTGTCACTAACTTCCTTAATTCCTCCTCTGATCCTGCCACAAGTGCGATGTCGTCAGCAAACAACAACGGGCTTATCTCTCAATTTTCTCCATTTTCTTTAACCATCTCCAATCCCTAGCCCATTATCCTTGCATTTACCTCTCACACCACCCTATCCAGGTATAAATTGAACAGTCATGGCAACATAACACATTCCTAGTGAAGCCCCACTTTTACCTTAGACCATTCACTCTCTGCATTTCTATTTCTAACACAGGCTCTATTACTCTTGTAAAAAATCTTGACAGTTTGTATCAGCTTTCTTCCTATCACATATATCTGCAATACCTCCCAAAGTGTCGTCCTGTCTACCCTGTCGCCTTTTCCAAATCCATAAAGGCCCAAAAAACATCTTGCCTTTCCCTAAAGCTCTCTCATATGCCTTATCATAAAAATCTGATCCACACAACCCCTATCTTTCCTAAACCCACTCTGTTCCTCTCCTAATCCTCTCAATGAAAACACTCCCATAAGCCTTCCCATCGATTTACAATTATGGTAATCCATTACTGGACTTACAATAGTAGGCTACACTCAGATTGTTGGCCATTTACATTTATTTTCTTTTTCAGGGCAAAGTAGTAGACTACTTTGTGTTGATCCTTGAAGGTCATGTGGAGGTAACAGTTGGTCGTGAATGTCTTACCTTTGAGAGTGGCCCATTTACCTACTTTGGCTTACCAGCACTTAATAATACAGCTATAGGTTAGTAAATTTGTACCATGTTTGGGAAACTGTATGAAGAATCATAGCTGGATATATGCAAGAATATATACATTGAAATGTATGATTACATGCATGCATAACTTTAAGACATAACACACAACTAAGCTTGGTTAGTTTAAACTTTTGAGCACATGAACAAGGGTTGGAAAAAAGACCCAAAATAATATACATGTTAAATTTAGGTTACCAAACAATAGAGAAGGGAAATACAAGATAAAGTGGAAAAAATACAGAGTAGTAAATAATAATGAAATGTTAGTGATAAATGTTTTGGATAAAAAAAATGTGTATAATTATTAGAGGATGGACTGTGGCAAATGATATAATTAATTAGTAGAGCATGGAGGTTGGCTGACTTTGACAATCTTAAAAGTGTCTGGACAAGGAGAGAGACAGTTGAGGGAAAAGCAAAAATTAAGGAATTAGTAAGGCTAGGACAAAAAATTGTGAACAAAAGGAAATAGAGTTAGCAAATTTTATTAAGGATGATGGACCAGAAGCTGAGGAAGTGGTATCTGAAAAAGATGAAGTATCAAAGGAGAAAATTGATAATGTAAAGATCATGAAGGTAGTTTATACCAAAATCAATGTGTTAATATAAGCTGAATTAGAGGAATCTGATATGTATATCTGAAACCAAATTAGAAAAAAAGATCTGTATATCAGTATACTGTAAGTGATGGGGTGTGTGACATATGGAGAAGGAAAAGAGATGAGAGAAAGGGAGGAAGTATGATGATGATGATGGTGAAGAAAAAATAAAGGTAGTCAAGTTAGTACTGGGAGAAGGAAAGGCTGCACTGGTCATTGGGAAAATGGTAATTTAAGGGAAAGGCTACAGTTTGCAGTTATGTATGTCCCCCAGCCATGTAATGAAGAAGACTACCAAGAGATGTTGATAGACATGGGACCACAGTTGGATAAAACAATTGAGAGAAGTGACAATGTGGTTCAAGTAGGTGGTTTCAATTACAGAGAGGTGAATTAGGAAGACAAAAGTGGGCAGAAATGTACCATCATGGGATATACTGGTAAATATACCAATAGCCAATGTAATGACACAATTACAAAACCAATAAGGTTGAGAGATGGGATACTCCAGCCAGATTGGATTTAATGAGGTCTTAAACAATGTTAAAGTAGAAATATGTGAAGTGAATAAACTACTAAACAACTTGGAAGTGAGAACATCTTGGCCAGATGAGTTCTCAAATTTTATGCTTAAAGAATGGTGAGGAAATGGTAGATAAAATACACAAACTGATTTTATGTTCCCTGGAAAAAGGGAAGGTGCCTCTTGACTGGAAATCAGATAATGTGGTGCCAGTCTATAAGGGAGGAACTGCTGAATGATAGCCAAAGATAGAACACAAAAGACAGCAACCACAATTATCCTAAACCTGGCTGATAATACATATGAGAGATTGGAAAAAATTGGACTATCTGCATTGGACAAGCAAAGAGAATGGTGATATGATACTGATATTTTGAGCAGAGAATGGAATAGAAAAGATGGACAGGGTCTGGTAGGGATGAAAGAACAAGAAGAAGTTAGCAAAAAATTGAAAAGAACAGATTGCTTAAAAGATGATAAGAAACATAGCACTCCACATAGATGCAACAATTTATGGAACATATTAGAATAGATAGACCATGCAAAAAATATTAATATATTTAAAGCAGTGTTTGATGAATGGAGATATAGATATGGAACCCTACAAAGATACCTCCAACCCTGTATACTACAATTATGTACATACACCAAAGGTACTACCCTCTTATATGGGGTCCCTATATGGAGTATTGAATGTATGTTTTTGGTATATTAGAGACAGTGACATCCATATAGACCAAGTTACTCAGCATTTTTAATAGATGGAGGCAAATCTCCACTCAAAAAAATTATCATTTAACTTCTTATACATCTCCATTGTGTTACTCTTCCTAATTTTTTCCTTTATCACATCTTTGACACCACCTCTTCAGTGCAGTATTAACCTGAAGAATATAAGTGCTGTTTATTAATAACAAAATAGCCCTGAGTCAGAGCACACACCCACATCATACACACATACCATACACCAAGGTCTTCTTTCCCTTTACAAGATAGGTAGCTAAAGTCAAAAAGCATAATTCCACTCCCACCCATTTCATCCCCACCCATTCCACCCCCATTCACCACCCCTCCCTCCCTCTTATCTTGGCTCCTGCTGGATGATGGGTCATCCCTGCATCTCGCTCATCACCCTGGGTCAGAAGTAATGGAGCAAGATTTAGCACATCCACATCATACATAATGAAAACCCATTTAACTATTGTGTTGTATATATTTTTTCTTTTATGGAACTAAATTTTTTTTTATACAATTTTCTTGTTACATCATCAGGGGAATCCCCATCAGCTTCAACACAACTAAGTCGTGGAAGTGTACTTGGTAGTTTACAGTCCCTGGACAGTTCAAAATTCTCCTTCATACCTGACTACTCAGTGAGGGGAGTTTCAGAGGTAAGTTGGGGCTTTATATATTTAAGACTATTCAAACCAGTATAACCACTGACTTTACTCATAATTATGAAAGAATTGAATATAAAAAGCAGTTGTCATATAATATGGTGTCATATAGATATATTCAGAATATATGAATATTTTTATTAGTATAATGTATATAATAATTGTTGTCTAGAATTTAATTTATTGGAAACTTGCTGCCCAATAGTAGTGGTCTTTGAATCCTCCTGTAGATCCCTCTTGGAAGAATATTGGACTTTTATTTTATTTATTTTTCTCTCTTTCTTTTCTTTCTTTTCATTACTGTGGATCTATTTCTATGTGACTGGATGTTAGGAAAAGGAAGGGAGCAGTTACCAGTTATTAGTTCTTATACAAACGGAGGAAAAATATTCAGAGTTGATAGAGATGTTGGGCTTGGTTTGGAAACTGAGTTCCAACCCTGCATCTCCTGATGGAGGTGAAGGTGTTAATGAGATATGAACAGGAAGATGATTCTCTTATATGAAGATAGATGAAACTGATACTTTGTGCTTAGTAGAAACCAGATTCCTACCTAATGTTGATCTCGATTAGAAAATTGTGGATACAGAGTCTGGAGGAATGACAGAAAAGATAAAATGGAAGATGGGGAGATGATGATAGTGAAAAATGGCATAAGAGAGAATAAAGTGATATTGAGTAAAGGTAAGGTTGAAACAGTAAATCTGAGAGTTAAAACCAGGGAGATAGATGGAAAAGACTTCGTGGTGGCATATGTTCCTCTTAAGATGAGGGACTGGAACAGAACTGAATATTGAGAAATGTTGTCAGACAACACGAGCAGCAGCCCAAAGTTTCTTCCTAGAGAGCTCTGTGGTAGGGGCTGAGGACTATTACTAGCTGTTGTGTGGCTGCAGGTTTCCAGTTAGTGAATCTTAAGTTAATAGTTTTAATTATGATAAATTTGGGTTCTCAGAAGAATATGTTGCTAGTATGACTCCACCTTCTCAGATTGACACTAGTCAGTTGTCCTTATGCTCTGTAGCAGTGAAAAGCAGCTTGGATGATTTGATATTTGTGTATACATACATACATATATATATATATATATATATATATATATATATAAATATACAGAGGGATCGAAAAGTCGCGCACATCAAAAAGAAAACACATCTAAAATGTGTAAAATATTGGTTAGACTAAAACTATTAAATGTAAAAATTTATTCTATATGTATGAATCAATATGTACAAATTCAAAAAGGATATTACAACATATGCTCAAAATGGCCACCATCTTCATTAATGCATGCCCAAACTCTTTTTACCATATTTGAGGCTACTTTACGAAGCGTGTTTACACTAATGTTGTTAATCTCCGCTGTAATATTCATCTTTAGTTCATCTAGGGTGTGGGGCCTATTTCAATAGACCTTTCCTTTAAGGTAACCCCACAAAAAAAAATCTGGTGATGATAAGTCAGGTGAACGTGGGGGCCACAGTCCCTTAGAGATGATCTGCTTGACTAAAAACTCGCGTAAAAAATCCATCCTTGCTTTGGATGTGTGACATGTAGCCCCGTCTTGCTGCAACCAGCAATAACGCTCACTTTCTTCCAGTAATGCAATAAACTGAGTAATGATGTCCTGGTACACATCACTGTTTACTGTAGTTTCGAAGAACAAAGAGCCCACTATTCGACGATGTGATACAGCACACCACACTCCAATTTTCTCACAGTGCAAAGGTTTTTCGTGCAAGGCATTAGGATTTTCGGCAGACCAGATTCTTGTGTTTTGGCTGTTGACATAGCCACTAAGGTGAAACCACGCCTCATCAGTGAAGAAAAGACGGTCAAGCTCTGCGACTCCATGGTTATCAACAAATGACCGAAACCATCTACAGTACTCTTTACGCTTTATTTTATCTGGTGGCTTCAATTCCTGAACACAGCAAACATGATATGCACGTAAATTTAACTTTTTCATCGCTTTCTGAGCACTTCCATATGAAATCTGAGATTGTGCTGAAAGTCTCCTCAAACTTTTTGAAGGCGAACGCTGCATCGCATCTCTAACTTTACCAAGTTTAGCATCAGTCTGAATTTTTGGTCTACTGGTTCTCTTCTTGTCAGCTACAGATCCTGTTTCCCGGAAACAGGCTATTAATCTTGTGATTGTGGAATTTTTAGGAACTTTGACACCTGGATATTTTTCACGAAATTCATTTACAACACGTGCATATGAACGACTAGAAAAATAATGTTCAACAATAAAAACTCGCTGCTCTTGGGAAAACGACATGTCTACTGCGCAAAGAACTTCACTATGCTCACAACACCATGTGACTGAACCAATACAAATCATGTGCACATTTCTTGTTGATACCCCTGTGGCGCCATCTTGCTGTAGTAGATGGAACTAACTCGATTAAATTTCCCTATACTAGCTGTTTTATTTTGATGTGCACGACTTTTCGATCACTCTGTGTGTATATATATATATATATATATATTTTTTTTTCATCTTCTTCTTTTCCCTCTTTTCTAAAAGTTGAATAAAAGAAAATTCTAATATGGAGCAATAGCTTTGATTAACTAAATTAGTTACTGTTAGATTATCTATGACCACATATTTCATTACAATATGTTTGCATTTCTGTCATATTTCCTCAGGTTGTGTATATGAAAATCAAACGCTCACAATATATTGCGGCAAGACGTGCCTTTTTGTTGGAACAGTCACAGAGGGAGCCTCATGCTGAAGAACATTTTGAGCTGGAGATAGCAAAGGTAAGTGCTCCTAAACTATGATATATATATATATATATATATATATATATATATATATATATATATGTATATATATATATATATATATATGTTTATAAGTATATATGTATATTTATAAGTATATATGTATATTTATAAGTATATATGTATATTTATAAGTATATATGTATATATATATATGTGTGTATATATATATATATATATATATATATATATATATATATATATGCAGAAAGATCACTAAAAAAACACGTGATCCACAAATTTTGCTGTTAACCACTAAGGAAATCTGAAGAAAACAGTAATTCCCAAGCATTTTCGTGTCATTCACATCTTCAGGGGAATTACTGTTTTCTTCTGATTTCCTTAATATATATATATAATATATCTATATATACATATATATATATATATATATATATAATATATATATATATATATATATATATATATGTATATATATATATATATATAGGTATATATATATATATATATATATATATATATATATATATATATATGTATGTATATATATGTATATATCACACAGGAACCCACAGTCGGAGAAAGAATAAACTTCGAATAAAGAATAATCCTATATTTCGGCTATCAACTGTAGCCCTCTTCAGGAAAGTACATAAGAAAGAGAACAGAGGGGACTTATAAACTACAGTAAGAAGAGATGTGGACAGTTGACCTCACTCAGACGCGGAGCTAACTGGGGTGGCAGGAAAATTCGGCTGTATTTCTTCATGTTAAAAATAAGAATCATTCTTTCGACTGGGGTAAGGCCAGATTAGTGTTCAAGTCCCACTGTGGTTTCAGGAGGAAAATAGTCGAATCAGCATTAATTGAGGAATGCCCTAATATTAATATTTCTAAAGGGCAGTGGACACCTGACATTATCTCACGCGCAGCAATAAATAAGCTAGTGCGGACTTTACATCCTCCCCTCTCCTCACCCCCTCCCTCCTCCGCCACCCCAGTTAGCTCCGCGTCTGAGTGAGGTCAACTGTCCACATCTCTTCTTACTGTAGTTTATAAGTCCCCTCTGTTCTCTTTCTTATGTACTTTCCTGAAGAGGGCTACAGTTGATAGCCGAAATATAGGATTATTCTTTATTCGAAGTTTATTCTTTCTCCGACTGTGGGTTCCTGTGTGTTATCTACAAATGTGCTACTACATTTCTATTTAGAAATATGTATATATATGTATATATATATATATATATATATGTATATATATATATATATATATATATGTATATATATATATATATATATATATATGTATATATATATACACACGTATATATACACACATATATATATATATATTTGGTTGTTCAATGTTTACATTAATGAGATGGTACAGCTTGTAAAGGTGAGGGTGATAAATAATAATAGTAATAAGGTCATTGGAGATGATTACGTCGAGGATTGAAGTTCAAGGTGAGCCATTGAATTTTTACATTGACACTGCACTGGCTGGGACAGAGGAGGGTGTTTGGCAGATAATGATGGCATTTGGGAAGATATGTGATAGGAAAAAATTGAAAGTAAATTTGGATAAAAGTAGGATGATGAGATGTACAAGGGGTGAGGGTGGCAATGAGTTAAGTCACCCTTTGGCTGCTAAACCCTTTCCATATGATGACGCCTATGTAGGCTCCATGAGGTGCAAGTGGGTATATGAGGATGCCTGCGTCAGCATCTTGATTGTATTGATTTTGTAGAATGTAGATTGAGAGAAGCAAGTAAATGCCTTGGTGGATTGAAAAGTGTAATGAGGAATAGACATTTGGGAATGGATGCTAAGAGGAGACTGTACAAAGGAGTGATTGTGCCAACAGCACTGTATGGGGCAGAATCATGGAACATAAGAGAGAAGGAGTTTGAATGTGTTTGAGATGAGGTGTCTGAGAAGTATGATAGGGGTTACTAGGCTAGATAGAGTGAGAAATGAGGAGGAGAACAGGGATGGAAAGGGAGCTGGGAGATAGGGTTGATGAAAGAGTATTAGGATGGTTTGGACACATGGAAAGAATGAGTGAAGAAAGACTAGTAAAAGAGGTATGGAAGGCAGATGTGGAGGTAGTGAACATGAAGGGACGTCCTAGGATGAGGTGGATGGATGGGGTGAAGGGGGCTTTGGGGAAGAGGGGAATGTCTGTTGAGGAAGGACGGGAGAGGACAGAAGACGGGTGAATGGAGAATAGTTGTATATGGATGATGTTGTGATGCATGAGGTGGAATGAGTAGGGGGGGATGGGGGGTGAGGTAGTACATGTGAGCAAAATTTGACGCAGCCCGAAGGGATTTCTCCCCGTCTTCTCCTTTTATGCATGAGGGGACGGAGAGGGGGGTCACCAATTTAATGAAGCGGCTTTGCTGTGGATGTGCTGTGTCTTGCGACACTGCCTCTGACCCAGGGCAGTGGACAGGATGCAGGGATGACCCGTCATCCAGGAGGTGCTAAGATAAGAGGGGGGGTGGAGGGGTGTGGAGTGTATTCAGGGATGGAATGGGTGGGAATGATTTTATGCCTTTTTCTTTTTGGCTACCTCCCTTGTAAGGGGGAAAAAGCCTTGGTCTATGTATGTATGTAGTTGTAGCCAAGTGACCCCCATATTCTGTGAATTGGTGTGATCATATTTTTTGTGGTTATTAATATTCAGAGTGAAAGAGATTGAGTAAAACAGTTGTTTCTTTATATTATATAAAGCGAGTATTGTGATACATCATTAAATATCAGGCAGCTGATGCTGCCCGCAAGAATTTGACTTGTATTGAACAGGTTAATTAGGGTAGATGATCATTCCCCCCATGATGCCCATTTTCATTCCAAAAAACAAAATTGTCTAATATCCATCAAATGTGCTATCCATTGGTAATAAATATCTGAATTTTACAAATATGGCCTTATTCTTCATGTAAAGTAAGTCAAAATTGAGATTTTCATGGATCTTCTTGGATTAGAGGTAAATCCTTGACTTTGCCTGCTTAACCTCTTCAATACGAGTCCAATTCTCTTGGGCAGCATTAGCTGCCTGATGTATTGATATGGCCCATAGGGATTTTTCTTCTTTTCTGATTACCTGTGAATGAATGAGGAGGGAGGGTCGTTGTGTAAATAAAGTGGTGGGGCAGCTTTGGCTCTTGGGCCCTGCTGTGGATATGCTGTGTCTTGTTTCATTGCTCCTGACCCAGGCAGTGGGTGGGGAGCAGGGATGGACAGGGGGCAGGGATGGTCCTACACACACACACACACACACACACACACACACTTCAACGAACGGACGGCATAGACGACGTTCTGTAGAAAAAGTGAAATTTCATGGATCCCAAAGCAAAGGAAGTACCTATTGTATTTACAGGGTGGGGGGAAATTGCTCGTGGTGTAGGGAAAGTAAGGAAAAAGAAGAAGGGGAGGGATTACTGAGGGAAATGAAAGGAAATGAGGAAGATGAGGACTTGGCCCAGGCAGGCAGACGAAATCTAAACAAACAAGGGCCGGACCAATTTAGCGATGATGAAATGTCTAACAAAAATGTAAAGATTAGAAGTATAGATAAGAGCAATACAGTAGATGATGAGAATATTTTCCAGGGATTTAAAGAGGGTGGGGGGGACACAAACCCCCCCCCCCGATTAACAAGACTAGAAGAGAAACTCGATAAGATGATCGAGCACTGGGAATTTAAGTTCGGTCACGTTAACAACATTGTGCAGAGAGTTGAAAAATTGGAAGAACTAGAGAAGGCGAACAAAAACTTAACTAAGGAAATTGAAGAATTAAAAAAACAGTTAAAAGAAGTAAAAGAAGAGAATAAAGTCTTAAAGGAGAATAATAAGGAGAACAAGGAGGGTTGGAAAAAAATCCAAGAAAATAGCAAAGATGCATTCACTGATATGATCAGACAGCAAATGAATGAACAAACTGAAGACTCAGTTATTAAAGTGATGAGACAGAAGGAGAATATAGTAAGAGACTTAGCAGACAGAAAGAAATGTATAATTATATTAGGAATGGAAGAGAAACATAACCCAGATAGAACCACAAGAATCAAAGAGGAAAATGAAAAAGTAAGAAATTTACTAGAATTAGTTCAGGAAGATGAACCAGAAATAATGAAACAAATCGAAGAGAAATTCAGGCTAGGGAAATATAGTACAGACAAGACCAGACCAATTAAGATTAAATTCAGGTCACAAACTACGGCTGAGAATATCTTATCCAAAACAGGGAAACTAGCAACAAATGAACAATATAAAAAGGTATGGATAAAAAGAGAAATGAATAAAGAGGAAAGAGAGGAAGAAAAACAGAAAAGACTTGAAGCTAAGGAAAAAAACGAGAGAAGAACGGAGTCAGAAAAAGAGAGATTCTATTGGAGAGTAGTGAATATGAAACTAAAGAAAGTCGACATACAAGAGAAAAACAAAAGGGAAACAGAGAAGACAATGGAAGTGGCAGAAAACTAAGAGTGTCTTACACAAATATAGATGGATTAATAACAGGATTGAATGAGCTGAATGATTATTTGAAAGAAAAAGAACCAGACATAATGGGATTTGTAGAAACAAAATTAAAAGGTCCACTACCACCCAACAGTGTAGGACATGATGCATGTAATTATTGGATTAGAAACAGAGTAAAAAAGGAAGGGGGTGGAGTTATGTTCCTGACTAAGAAGGATATAAACGTGAAGTGTGTCACATATGGAAAGAATACAGTAGAGATGATAATGATGGAAGTAGAAGACAGAGATAAGAAGAGCAGAAAGTTTGTGATAAATTATGTGCCCCCGAAAACAGCCTCATGGGAAGAGAGTGAACATAAAAGTATGTTAGAGGACACAAAGATAGCATTAAACAAGATAATGGAAGAAGGAGGAAGAATAGTTATGATGGGCGACTTTAATTGCAAAGAAATCTGCTGGGAAGAAATGACAGTAAAGGGTGGAGACGGCTCATGGGGAAACGCTCTACTTGAGATGGTTACTGACCATACAATGACACAATGGATACAGGAGAACACTAGGTATAGAAATGAAGAAGAGCCATCGAGACTAGACCTAATAATTACATCTGAACCTAGAATAGTGGACAAAATTGAATATAAAACACCAATAAGTAAAAGTGACCACATATTGATTGAACTGGAACTTAATGAAGAAAAATATATGAAAAGAAATGAACAATATAGAAAAGGAAGAATGATGTATGAAAAAACAAACTTTGATAAAATAAGAGAATTCTTTCAAAAGGAAAACTGGGAAGAAATATACAAAGAAGAAACAACAGTAGAAGAGAAATGGAATATTTTGACAAAAATTTACAAAAAAGGAGTGGAAAAGTATGTCCCAAGACAAAAACAAGAAAAAGAATATGTAAAATGCTGGTACAACAAAAGTTGTAGGGAGTTAAAAGACAAAAGAGACAAAGCCTGGACCAGATGGAAAAAAGACAGAAGACTTGAAAAATGGAAAATATATACCTGTTATAGAAATGAATATGTACAAACGTGCAGAGAGGAAAAGAGAAAATATGAAAAAGATATCATAGAAAAGTGTAAAGATCAACCAAAACTATTCTACAGATTTGTAAACAATAAACTGAAAAACAAACAAGACTTGGAGAAATTAAGACAAGAGGGAGTTGAATACACTGAGGAAATGGAAATGGCAGAAATTATGAACAAACATTTTAAATCAGTGTTTACAAGGGAGAACATACAACCTGAAGAGATCGAATGGAAAGAGAAAGTCCCCCCCTATGGAAGAAATAGAAGTAACAAAGAATGAAATATTAACACACTTGAGTAATCTTGATGTCAGAAAATCGCATGGACCAGATGAAATAGCAAACTGGATACTGAAAGAATGCAGGAATGAACTGGCAGACAAAATACATAGCATACTAAACAGTTCCTTGAAAGAAGGAAAAGTTCCAGAAGATTGGAAAAAAGCAAATATAGTACCTATATATAAAGGAGGAAATAAAGAAGAACCTACCAACTATAGACCAGTCTCTCTAACAAGTACAATAGCAAAAATTTGTGAAAGAATTATCAAAAGTAGATGGGTAAAATATTTAGAAAAAAACAAAGTGTTAAATCCAAGGCAATTTGGATTCAGACAAGGACGATCATGCGTCACCAATTTAATATGTTTCTATTCAAGGCTAATAGATATAATACAAGAAAGAGATGGATGGGCGGACTGTGCATTTTTAGATCTAAAGAAAGCTTTTGACAAAGTACCACATAAGAAGTTGCTTAAGAAATTAGAAACTGAAGGAGGAATACAGGGCAAACTACTAAATTGGATGGAAGACTTTTTGCAAGAAAGAAAAATGAGAGTAGTGATAAGAAACCAGCACTCAAAATGGGATGAAGTAATAAGCGGTGTTCCGCAGGGAACAGTTCTGGCCCCAATAATGTTTGCTATATATATTAATGATATGGATGAAGGAATTGAAAGCTATATGAGCTTCTTTGCAGATGATGCAAAACTACTGAAAAGAGTGAAAACTGAAGAAGATTGTGAATCACTACAGAGAGATCTAAATAAAGTACAAGAATGGAGTAGGAAGTGGGAGATGGAGTTCAATACAAAAAAGTGTAGTATAATGGAATTTGGAAAAAGCAAAAACAGAATAACAGGATCATATAAATTGGGAGAAGAAGGAATAAAAAAAGTAGAAAATGAGAAGGACCTGGGAGTCATTGTTATGAATAATATGTCACCTGAGAAACATATAAATAAGATTTTTGGAGAAACTTATAATTTAATAAGAACAATCAAAGTTGCATTTACATACCTGGATGAAGAAATGGTGAAGAAAATCCTAATCACCCTGATAAGACCAAGATTGGAATATGTAGCAACGATATGGTCACCAAGTACAAAAAAATGTATAAGAAAACTTGAAAGAATACAAAGAGCAATTACAAAATTGGCACCAACACTCTCAAAACTATCATATGAAGAGAGACTAGAAAAACTTGAACTACAGACACTAGAGCAAAGAAGAGAGAGAGGAGATTTGATAACTATTTACAGAATCATGAAAGGCATGGAAATTACTGATAGAGAGAATCTGATAAAATGGGATGACAGAAATACAAGAGGACACGGAAAGAAAATAAAAAAAGACAGCTATAGAAGAGATTTGAAAAAGAACAGCTTTCCTCACAGAGTAATAGACAGTTGGAACAAGTTAGATGAGAAAGTGGTGTGTGCAAAAACAATACATGAATTTAAAAATAGTTTAGATAAAATGAGATATGAAGACGGGACCCCACGAGCATAGCTCCCCTTCCCGTAAAATACAACTAGGTAAATAGGTAAATACACATGTGCATGCACACACACACATGCACACGCACTCACAGGCACATCCATACACTCACATCACTGGCCTAGTGGTGGAGTGGTACTGCACTCAACCACAAATACAGCAGTCTGAGTTTTAACCATACTCAGAGCAGATGTTTCAGCATTGCTGCACTGCAAGCCAGCACTCCAGCTTTGCAGGGCAAGGAATAAAAGCTGTATACTGTAGTATACTGGAAAAGAGAAACACTTGTTAGCTTCTGTCTCTTACTGTCTAATTTATTATATCTAGCCTCAAACGTGTATTTACCTAATTGTATACAGGAAAGGAGCAATGCTCATTGGGCCCCATCTCCTACTCTGCAATTGATCATACCTAACCTTAAATTCATGAACATTTCTAACTTATTCTAGCTTATCCTTGATAATTATCATATTTAGATGTGAAGTCATGCATTGTTCCAGCTTGGGCTATATCACCTTCTAAGCTATTCCAAGTATTAAGGCGTCAATATGGAAAACTGTATTTCTTCGCATCCTTTAGACATATAATCTTCCATAATTTGTTCTCATGACCTCTTACAGCCCTCTATCCTTAATAAAAAGATCTCTTCTGTCAGTGAAGTCTTAACCTTTTGTGACCTGACTCTGTAATATCACCTCTTTCTCTTTAATCTTTCAAAGTTGGCAGATCCAGTGCATTTAGTCTTACCTCGAATGTTTTATCTGCCAGACTGGGGACTAGCCTGGCATGTGTGTAAGGTCACAGCATTACCCCTGTGAACTCTGAGCTCTCATCTAGGTGGATAGTAGCTGTAAATGACAAGTCCAGCATGTTATCTAAGACCATAGTAAATCATTTGCATGTATGCACATACACTCCATTGACAGAAGAGATCTCTTGATTGGAGATGGGAGGTCTTGAGAACAAATTGAGAGACTAAATGTTCAAAGAATGTGAGAAAATAGTTTTCCATACAGATGCATTAATACTTGGAATAGCATAGAAGGTGATCTAACTCAAGCAGGGACAAGACATGAATTCAAAGCTAAGTAAGGATAAAGTTTAAGTTGGAACCAAACATGAATTTGTAGCCAGGTATGATAATTTGCAGAGTAAGAGACAAGACCCTAGGAGTATTGCTTATTTCCTGTTTACCACAATTATGTAAATCCACACACACAAAATAAAGAGATCCTGACTTAGTAGGCCTTTGGTATACATAATGAATATAAAAGGGTTTACCAGTGTTTCTTTTCTTTTTTTTTCTCTGTATTATCACTGCTTAGATGCTGAAGGAAGATGAAGGTCTGCCATCCCCAACCTCAGGAGGTACCCCACTCACCACACCACAGAATACCATCAATTTTAAGGTAGAGCAGGACTTGGTAGATATTGTGGAGTAAACTTTTTTACATTAGATTTGTTTTAGAGTTTTGCATGTAGTACTTTGATAAGGGAATTTCAATTAGATATACCATCAATTTTAAGGTAGAGCAGGACTTAGTAGATATTGTGGAATCAACTTTTTTTATATTAGATTTGTTTTAGTTTTGCATGTAGTACTTTGATAAGGGAATTTCAATTAGATATTCATCTTGTTCTTTTAATGGCAAAAATTATTGTTAGAATGATCTAGAATTATAGTTCTGTTTAATTCTGGTATTTAACATAGAAGTTGGTGATTCTAGTATTCAACATAGAAGTTGGTAAAATTATAAGACTAAGTGTTACCTTGAGTTTCACTAAGGTCAAATCCTACAGCCCCACAGCAGCTGACACTAATATCACTATCTGTTGTAATAGGGCATGGGCCCCGATAGATCTCTCTGGGAAGAGAATGTGGAATGTTGTCTATGCTGTATTGGTGTGGAACTGTTTCTGTGTCATTGGCTAAAAGTAGTAGGAGGGGAGCAGTCATCAGGTGTCTACTCTCTATGTGTGAATAGGTGTCAGAAATACAGCTGAACTTGATAGAGAAAGATCTTGGGGCCTAGTCGAGGGAATGAGTGTCACCGAGGTGAGGGGGTTGATAGGATTGAAAAATTGGTTGCTCTGCTGTCCAGCTAGACAAAATCTGAGTGTTAAAAGTGTAGATGTGAAGATGTGAACAGGTAAGGGAAGTATTTAGTAAGTTTGTTGGCAATGGATTTTTGCCTATATCTTTAGGGGGTAGGCAAACTTTATTTGTGCTTTTAAAAAGGGTGATCAGTCTTTTATGCACAACTCAACTACATGCCAGTCAGTTTGATGTCAGTTTTAAGTAAAATGCTGGAATCAGTAATAGTATCAGGGATCATATCGAGAAACATAATTTGATTCATGATCCACAGTATGGGTTCACCAAGGGTAGGTTGTGTATAACTAAACTTTTATCTTTCACATTAATGTCTACTACAATGTGGCAGGTAACAATGATAGTTATGATGTATTTACTTTGAATTTAGTAAAGCGTTTGACAAGGTGCCCCATCAGAGACTACTAAGTAAAATTAAGGTCCATGGCATAGGAGGAAAAGTGTTTGAAAGGATTAGTGACAGAAAACAGCAGGTCACCATTAATGGTGAAAAAACTAGATAGGGTAGTATTACTAGTGGAGTTCCCCAGGGCTCTGTTTTGGGTCTTATTGTTCATTATGAATGTAAATGACTTAGGATTATTAGTGATGTTAGTAAGTTTGTGGATGACACTAAAATAAGACACCGTATTAGGTCAGGGGAAGATGCTGAGATAGTGCAGGAAGATCTTCACACTTTGGCATGCCTGGCGAGCATATCCCCGTACGTCCCAAGGTTGGCCGGGCGTTGCCCTGAGTGGACTTCACACAAAAATGCTTATACCCTTATTCGATTTCTGACCTTATTTTTCAAGTTGTATAATTCAGTTTGGTATCAAATTGTTACCAATAAAATTTTCTATAAAGATATATGCATGTCAGGTCAAATAGAATAACATTACCAATACTATAAGAGATACAACTTTCCTTGAAGATTTTGGGTTTTTGAGTAATGTATATAATTATTCATTCCCAACATTAATTTTAGCAGGGGGAGTGTTAGATATAACAGGAAGACACTAGCTTATATTTTGAGATAAATCCCATGATGATCAGATGAAAAATAAATTTCTGGAGAATTTTCTATTACAATGATGTAAATGTTTAACATAAATGACATGAAATTTTTTATTCTTTTTTCCAATATTTGACCGTATTTTTCAAGTAATATCATTCAGTTTGGTGTCAGAATTTTGTAATAAAATTCTATATAAAGATACATGCATATCAGATCTAATAGAATAACAAGATTACCAATACTATAAGAGAAATACAGCATTACTTTAAAAAGAATTGAGTTTTTGAGTAATCTTTATAATTATTATTCATTACTGACATTATTTTTGGCTCCATTTCATTCACATTTCTCTTATTTCCTTTCCAAGTGTTTGGTGCACATTTTTAAATAAATCCCATTATGGTCAGATAATAAGTAGGTTTTTGGCAAAAAAAATTATTACTATGATGTAAATGCTGTAATCAGCATACCTATGGGAGTTCTTTTGACAATAATGCCATCATCATTGTGCCAAAGTCTTAATAAATTGTTTACATGGTTGCTGAAATGCCAAATGGACTTCAATATCTCAAAGTGTTATCTGTTAAATGTCATCCCCTCTGCCTTCCACATTTCTTTTACTAATCTTTCATCAGCTCTATCTGCCATCTCCTTTTCCTATCCTGCTCTCATCCTCACCTCCTCATTTCTCACTCAATCCGACATAGTAACCCCTACCATACTTCTCAGACATTTCATCTCGTACATACATATACCAATGTTTTTTCTTTCTTTTCTTTTTCTTACAAGGGAGGTAGCCAAAAACAAAGGCATAAAAATCCACTCACACCCATTCCATCCCCACATACTCCACTCCCACTTACACCCCTCCCTCCCTCTTATCTTAGCTCTTCCTAGGTGACGGGTCATCCCTGCATCTTGTCCACTGCCCTGGGTCAGAAGCAATGTAGTAAGACACAGCACATCTACATGAATGCTGCTTCACTTAATTGGTGATCCTCCCCCTCTCCATCCCCTCATGCAGAAAAAGAGAAGACGGGGAGAAATCCCTTTGTGCTGTGTCAAAATATCGTTCACACATACTCCCTAACCCCCCATTCTGCACTCACCCTATCCTTTGTCTTCTCCCTTCTTACTCAACAGACAGTCCTCTCTTTTCCAATGCCCCTTTTACCCCATCCATCCATCTCATCCTTGGTTCATTCCTTCCATCTCTGCCTTCCACACCTCTTTTACTAATCTTTCTTCACTCATTCCTTCTACACGTCTTAACCATCCCAGTACTCTTTCATTAGCCCTATCTCCCAACTCTCTTTCCAGCCCCACTCTCCTCCTTACCTCCTTGTTTCTCACTCTTTCCAGCCTAGTAACCCCTACCATACTTCTCAGGTATTTCATTTCATCTCGGACATATTTAAACTTTTTTTGCCTGCCTCTCTTAGATTCCAAGTCTCTGCTCCATACAATGCCATCAGCACTATCACTCCTTCATACAATCTCCTCTTACCATCCATTCCCAGTTGCCTATTTCTCATAACACTTTTTAATCCCTGAAGGCATTTACTTGCTTTTTAATCTACAATTTAGCTCCACTTCTACTCTTCCCTTTCCTGCCACATGTGACCCCAAATACCTAAAGCTATCCACTTCCTCCAGCCTCTCTTCTTTTAGACTTACTTCCAACTCACTGCCACCCTCTACCCTTGTACATCTCATCACCTTACTTTTACCCACATTTACCTTCAACTTTCTCCTATCGCATACCTTCCCAAATTCTGTCACTAACTCCCTTAATCCTTCCTCTGATCCTGCCACAAGTGCAGTGTCATCAGCAAACAACAACTGGCTCACCTCCAACTTTCCTTTATTTTCTTTAACCATCTCCAGTCCCCTACCTATCACCCTTACCTTTACCTCATGCACCACCCCATCTATGTACACATTGAATAGGCATGGTGACATGACACATCCCATACACAGTCCCACCTTTACCTCAAACCACTCATTCTTTCCCTTTCTAATTCTAACACTGGCTCTGCTCCTCTTGTAAAAACTCATGACTCCCTTTAATAGCTATACCCCAATCCCATATATTTGCAAAACCTACCACAGTGCCTTCCTGTCTACCCTGTCATAAGCCTTTTCCAAATCCATAAAGGCCCAGAAAACATCCTTACCTTTTCCTAAAGCTTTATCACATATCTGCCTTTCCACAAAAATCTGATCCACACAACCCTTACCTTTCTTAAACCCACACTGTTCCTCTCCTAATCCTCTAAATTAAAACCCTCCCATAAGCCTTCCCAATTACATTCAACAGACTGATCCCTCTGACAATTTTACATTCACATTTTTCCCCTTTTCCCTTGTAAAGCAGAACTATACAGGCACTATCAAGTCCTCAGGCACCCTACCCTCCCTTAGACACACATTAAACAACCTTACTAGCCAGTCCACTATTGTTCTACCTCCTTTCTTTAGACACTCTGCATAACACCCATTTAACCCAGGTGCCTTACCTGCTCTCATCATTTTCAGAGCTACTTGCATCTCATCTTTTCTTATTTCCCCTCCAGTTTCCTCTCCTATCACCATCATTTTCTTAGTACCTCCCACTGCTACCACCAATCTCTCCCTGTCCTCCTCTGTATCTAACAACTCTCTAAAATACTCCACCCATCTGCCCATTACTGTCTCCTCTTCCAATAAGATCTGCTCATCTGCACCTTTTACCTTTTCTTCTTTACTTAACTCACCTACTCTTCTCTTTTTATTTCCTTCCAAAACATCTTTTTATTGCTTTCAATATTTTGTCATACTCCTCCCCAATTTTGCATCTGCTCTTGCCTCCTTTATATTTTGTTTTGATTCTCTTCTTTATGGTTGATACCTCTCATATTTTTCTCTCATCCTACTTTGCAAACAGTCCCTAAATGCTCACTTCTCTTGTACTACCTTCTTCATTTCATCATCTCATCACTCACTATCCTTCCTTCTATTCCCTCCCATCCTTGTTGTTCCACATACCATCTTCTTGAAACACCTCCATTCCTCTTCCACACCTACTTCTGCTCTATCCTTCACTACCTCCCACACTTCTCTCAGCTTCTTGTACTCCTGCTCTTTTTCCTTCTCATTTAAACAGTTTACTCTAAGCACCTCTCTACCTTCCACCCTTTTCCTCTTTCTCCACCTATCCTCCACTCTCAACTTACCTTCCACCAAAAAAATTATCTGATATTCCCCCACTCTCTCCCCTAAGAACATGGACAACCAAAAGTCTTCCTACTCTTTTCCTAGATACCACTACATAGTCCATTAATGCCTTATCAACCACCCTTCCATCCACCACCCTCTCCCATGTGTACTTATGCTTGACTTTCTTCCTAAACACTGTGTTAGCTATCATCAACTCTCTAAACACATCTCCACCATTAACTCTCCACTATGATTTTTACCTGGCACTCCACACTTCCCAACAACTCCATCTATTGGTTCATCCCCTACTCTAGCATTGAGATCTCTCAATACCACTACATTGACATTCCTCCCAAAAATATGTATTTATTTAAATCTGTCCAAAAAGCCTCCCTTTCCTCTACACTTCTCTCACTACTAGGCCCATATGCACTTACAAAGGCCCACATCTCCCTTCCCACTTTCACCTTTATCCACATTGTGGTGTGAATGTGAGTGGATATGGCGTGAACGGGGACGGGCAGTTGCACCCCCAATGGGGAGTGGGGGCAAAGGGCACGAGCGTTGGTACCCTCAGAGGGGGGAGTGCCTGTGCATCTGCGTGGGTCGACAATGCCAAGGAAGGACTGCTGTGTGTGGAGGTGTGAATGTGAGTGTAAGGGAAGGAGGCCCACCGAGGAACGGAGGGGCTAGTATTAGAGGTTAGGAGGTAAGGAAATTAGCTTAGGGACCGTGGTGTGAGTGTTCCAAGGAGGAGTAAGGACCGACCCAGAAGCAACCGAAGGAACGGGATCATCGACAACCAAGCAAGTAAGTACCACAAGCTATCTAGGCGCCGCCGAGATGACCACACCCAAGAGTAGTGACGAGCCATTCAAGATGAACAGTATCGCCCTAAGGGCATTTGACAGCAATGGAGACGTCATCATGTGGGTTACGAAGGCGGAGTTGGTCACAGAGTTAACGGGAGTAAAGGACGTGGCAAGTTGCATCGCACTAAACTAGCGTGGCCTTATTCTACATGGAGATGACGACCGAAAATCGAAAGGATGTGACAAAGGTGAAGGAAAGGTTACAGGAGGTTTTCGGTGAGAGCCCCTTTGACGTGTTCTGTAAGCTACAAACGAATGCGGTGGACAGGTGAACAGGTCAATGTGTTCACCAATGACATCAGGAGATTGGCTGCCCTGGTTAATCTCGAATGGGTTTCCGGATCGCATATCGACTGGGCTGCAGGAACTATATAATGCAGGGGAGGCGGACATGGGCGAATTGATAGCCTGCGCCAGGCTCCTGACTAAGGCTAAGGATGGAGGGCTGGTGGGGGCAGTAGCTAGAGAAAACCCACGAAAGAGGATGAGGTGTGTGGTGGGAGAGGGAGTGCGGGCTGGAACAGTGGGCAGCAGGCATCTGGATGAACCACTGAGAGAAAGGAAAACGGGTGAGGCCGGGGGTGACTACAACAGATGGCGGGGGCTGTCTTGGGTCTGCTGTTACAAGTGTTGGCAACTGGGTCACCTCGTGAGGGGCTGTACAGAGGTAGAGCTCGTCTGCTACTCATGCAATCAGCCAGGGCATATGGCCCATCACTGCAATCAGGGAAACAGAAAACCGGTGGCCACCACACAGGGTGCCACTGAGGAAATGTAAGGACACCATTCAGCCGTATGCCGATCATGGATATCTGGGTGTGAGGAAGATGCATGAGGGTGCTGATAGTATCAGGCTGTTCTACCACGATCATGAGGACCGACGTAGTTCAAGAGTTCAGACAGGGAGATCTGGCCCTGACGACAGTCAACGGGAATGAGACGAAGTGTGAAGGCAACCAGGAAATTGAAATGATAGTAGAGGGTATCCTGATATGACTAAGACTGTTCGTTATCAGAACGATTCTAAAGGGAATTGACATGATGCTGGGAATGGTTGGAATTGCCCAGCTTGGAGAAGTCACGTTTATCAGTGGGCTCATAAAGATTGGAATGAGCCGGGACTCTGAAGGGAGGATGAAGACCCAACCGAGGCCGGGTGTGGACGTAGGAGTGGCATTGGGAGCCACGGAGGGTGGTGCTGCCCCAAAGCTCGACCCTGTCGAGAGGACAATGCTGTGCACGATTGAGGATGAGGACTTCCTGGCAGAATTTGATGGCCAGAAGTGGGAAGTAGAGTGGTATCCAAAAGAAGGCTTGCCTGTCTTGAAGAACAAAGTCAACTGCTATGTACAGACCCTCAGAGATGGGGTGAAGGAGGACTTTGACCTTGAAGTGGAGCGCTGTATCAAAGAGGGAATCTTGAGTCCCAGGGAGGAACCGGTGAAGGGCATAATCCTGCCCTTGATGGCAGTGGTAGAGCCAACCAAGAGCAAAGTATGACTGGTGCTGGATTTCCGAGAACTGAACCAGTTTGTGAAGTGTCATACTGGCGATGATTTTGTAGACGTGTGTAGCGAGACCCTACGCAGGTGGCACCAAAGGAGGGGGCATCCACGGTTGTAGACTTGCAGGCAGCTTACCTACAAATTCATGTGTCAAAGAAGCTATGGAAGTACCAGCTAGTAAAATACAAAGGGAGAACTTACTGCTTAACCAGACTGGGGTTTGAACTCAGCTCGGCCCTGAGGATCATGACTAGAATCCTGAAGGTGGTACTGGAGAAGACTGAAATGATGAGGAAGGGCACTGATTCATACCTCGACGACATACTGGTGGATGATAGTGTAGTATCATCGTCAAGTGTAGTGGAACATTTGGCTCGGTACGGATTGATAGCAAAGGAGCCGGAGCCGTTGGAAGGAGGAGTAGTGTTGGGACTGCGACTGAAAAGAAACAGGACTGGAAAGCTGATGTTCAGGAGAGAGAACAAGATCCCAAAGGTGACGGATGAAATGAGCAAATGAGAGCTCTTCTCCCTTTGCAGCAAATTAGTGGGCCACTACCTGATCGCTGGTTGGCTCTCTACGGCGTACAGCTACATTAAGAGGAGGATGGGGTCGAAGGATTGGGGAGAGAAGATTGATGAGGACATGATAACCATATGTGACATCATAGAGTGGATAATGCACGATGATCCAGTGAGGGGACAGTGGAACATGCCCCAGCAAAGCCAAGGCATAGTGCGGTGTGATGCGAGCAGCATAGCCACCAGTGCCATCTTGGAGATAGGGGGCATGGTAGTTGAAGATGGAGTGTGGCAGCAGAAAATGGATGACTACCACCATATCAGCATATCAGAGTTGAATGTGGTCTTAAAAGGAGTCAATTTGGTGCTGAAATGGGGGCTGTGTGAGATCGAACTGAGAACGGACTCAGCCACCATAGCGAGTTGGATGAACTTGGTGCTGATGGCTGAGAAGACAGTATGCACAAAAGGAGCTGCAGAGGTCCTAGTGAAGCACCACCTCGGGATCCTGAGGGAGTTAATCAATGAGTTCAGCATGAAGATAAGGGTGAGGGAGGTGCCATCAGAGATGAACAAAGCAGATGTACTAACCAGAGTGAAGAAGAGCTGGCTGAAACCGAAGGAAGAACAGGATGAGGAGAAGCTCGAGGTGTGCACCGCAGGGTCCCTTTGTGCAAAAGAGTTGCACCAAATGCATCACCTAGGGGTCGATAGGTCATTGTTCCTGGCAAGGAAGTTTGACCCAGATATATCGAGGGAAGAAGTACGGCATGCGGTGAGGGCATGCGCACGCTGTCAATCCATAGACCCTTCCCTCAGGCCGCACTTGGTAGGGGAACTTTGCATGGGAGAAAACTGGAGGTGGCTGGCGATTGATGTAACCCACTATCAAGGCACCAGATACCTATCAATGGTCGATTGCAGGCCAGGGCAGTTCAGCATCTGGTGAGAACTGAAGGCGGAGACTGGAGAAGAGATTGCACCGGTGATGAACGAGATATTTTTGGAATGGGACCCAGTGGATGAAGTCCTGATGGACACCAGCACAGCGTTTTGGTCGGAGGCGCTGAAAGGCACATTGGACAAGTGGAACACAAGATGCTTCTTCCGGGCGGCTTACCAACTGAGCGGAAATGGGATAATAGAACGACACCATCGCACAATTAAGTCCATGGCTGAGAAGGCACAAATACTGCTGACAGAGGCAATTTTTTTCATATAACATGTCCCCCAGGTCAGGCCAAGATGACTGCTTGGTCCCGCAAAGGGCAGTGTTCAAATACAATTGGTGGCATCCCCAGAAGGGGTTGGGCCCATCGGCCAATGCCGAAGAAGGCCATGCCTCAGTGCAGGTGGGGGAGGAGGTATGGGTGAGGCCAAAGGACAGGAAGTGAATGTCGCAGTGGATGAGAGGGACAGTGACGGAGGTGAATTCACGGAACAACATCTCTGTCGAGGGAGTGCTGCAGCATATCTTGGATGTTCAGCGTGTGGTGAGTAAAGGAGATGAGGAGGGCCACAGAGTGACAGCAAATGAGGAGGCGGTGTCATGGAGACCCCACTGCGACAGTTGTCCCCCAAGGTAGCTACAGGACTACGAAGTAGGGGAAGGAGGAGACTAGGAGTAGGTTGATCTCAAGATCAGAGGGGGTGTGGTGTGAATGTGAGTGGATGTGGCACAGACAGGGACAGGCAGTTGGCACCCCCAATGGGGGGGGGTCAAAAGGAGCGAGTGTTGGTACCCCCAGAGGGGGGAGTGGCTGCACATCAGCATGGGTCGACAGTGCCAAGAAAAAACCGTGCATGTGTGGAGGTGTGAATGTGAGTGTAAGGGAGGGAGACCCATTGAAGAATGGAGGGGCTAGTATTAGAAGTTAGGAGATAGGGAAATTAGCTTAGGGACCGTGGTGTGAGTGTTCCAAGGAGGAGTAAGGACCAACCCAGAAGCAACCAAAGGAAAGGGATCATCGACAACCAAGTAAGTAAGTACCACACACATTAACCTTGAAAAAAGTCCTTCCACTCCACTACTCACTTACCTACCTCCTCACTTACAAGTATAGCCACCCTTTCCCTTCCTCTTCCTCTCCTCACTCCCAACACCCTCCCTACTACACTCCCAAACTCAAAATCACCCCTTCCTTTCAATTTAGTATCACTTAATGCCAACACCTCAATCTTCTTTCTCATAAACATTCTGTGTATCTCTTCCCTTTTACTGTCATCTGTACCACACCAACCCACATTAAAAGACCCAAACCTTAGGGTTCTGGTTGGAAAACTGCTCTTGGACCCTCTTATGCTTTGACTTTTCACAGGAATGTCCCCTTTGGGGCTACAGGGACTAAGATGGCAAGTCTCACACTCCATCCCATTTTAGCCACCTTTACAGCCCAAATGGGAAGACTTGGTGGCAGTATTCTTTTCCCCCTACTTCAGGGGAAGGTAAAAGTGGAAATATATACTGAAGGAAGTAGTACAGGATAGTATTAAGAGGGGGTGTGACAGCATAACAGGACAGTCGCAGTACAATAAAGTAGCATAATTTCTCTATGATTAAAGATTTCCTCTACCATAGACCAAATGATGTGAAGCTCTGGTCCATAGGGGCACCCCATATGGTCCCAAAAGTATTGACTGCATGCTATTGCACAGTTTATACCGCACAGTAGCATGCAGCCAATACCCTAGGTAGGGTGATCTAATAGAGGTATTCAAATGGGTCAAGGTCTTTACTAAGGGTGATGCAGGCAAAGTCATATTAGACAGCAGGGTAAGACTCGTAGTAATGGATTTAAATTGGGCAAATTTAGTTTAAGAAGGAAATAGACTAGAACTGGCTTACCAATAATGGTTAAAGAATGGAACAGACTTAGTAACCTTGTAGTGAGCTCTGAAACTATTAGTTGTTTTAAGAGAAGATTAGATGGATGGGGATGATAGGTGGTAAGGTACATGGAACTGCCCAGTGTAGGCCTTATGGTCTTTTGCAGTCTCCTTCACTATTATGTTCTTATAGACCAGTGATGTGTGGCTCAGGTCTGTAGGGGTGCCTCAAAACAATCCTTAAAGTATTGGCTGCATGCTACCATGCAGTCAGTACTCCAGTGTGTGGTAAGTATAAATTATTTTTATATAGTTAGGTCAGGCATGAAATACTCTTGAAAGCTTTTGGGAATTTGGTAACCAAGTTTATGTATTTATTTATTTTATAGAACTACTTGAATTTTCAGTATTATCATTGTTATTTCATGGTTCCACACAATAGTATTGGGGGTATTATGTGGCTAAGACTTTTAACAAGTGTCAATTTATTTTATGGATTTTAGTGGTTAACTAGACACAATGTGATAAGGGGACATCTCTGTAATGAAGAATTTCATGGTATCATATAGTGTTATGATGTTATGTAAATGTGATTATTTTTATTTATTTATTTATTTATTGTATTTTATTGTATTTTTTCAGGGATATGATAACTTAGCAAATGGTATGGCAGCTCCCCAGGATCGTTTTGAAGACATTGAGCTTGCTATTCAGAACATGGTCAATAGTAATGATCCAGTTATGTCAAGGTATCTTACTACTGCTAAAGCATCAGCTTCAGCACCAAGCACACCATCAAGTACCTACAGCAGTACACATAGTCTAAAGCAGTGTTCTAGCTCTGAAAACCAGGATAATAAGCAGTCAGCAGCATTACAGGATGCAAACACATTAGCTGAAAGCCAGAATAATAGCAACTCTGTGACCACTTCTTCTAACAAAATTGATACACATGATGGTGCTAGCACTACTGTGAAGCCAACCACTATAGACAAGCCAGAAGACCAGGCAAGGCTTGCCATGGGAAGAGTTGCCAACCTACCCACCGGTTGGCACACTGAACTAGAAGATGATGGGCATCAGCACAAGGATGATCACAAGAAATTTGCTTCCTGAGGAAGGGCCTAATCCTCTTGCCAGGGTGCAGGAAAATCTCGCTTGGGTCTCATTAGATATAACTAATGTGCATTCTGTACTTGTTTGATTAAGCAAGTGGAGAGTTCAAAGGTGATTTAATACAAAAATAGCATGTTTTTATAGAGAGAGTATATAAATCAGACAAACTTATAGTGTAATCATAGAACTTTATTAGGTGAACAAATTACATTAATATTCAACTAAGCATCAGTGTAGGCAGGGCCCACTCCTTTCTACCTAATAATTTTTGTAACAGAGGTGAAATGATAGTATGAATATAGTTTTGTAGCTCACTTCTACAGCTAGACTTAAGTAAATCTTTGCCCATACCTCTTTCCCATGTAAGTCATGTATGTGGCAGGAAAGTTTTTACTTCTTTCCATGGTAGCCTTAACTTGATAAATTGTTATGTTATTGCATATTGTTTCTAATATTCAGGTAACTGATGGTATTTTGTTGTAACATATTTTTCCAATTTGCAATCAAAGACAGTTTATTCTTTTACCTTTCATGAATAACTTTAATTTTTTCCCATGGGAATGCCCATGCATGTAAAGACCAGCCTTGTATTTTTCCTCTCAACAATATGTACTTTGCTTGTATGCAAGGTACAACTCTATAACCCTTATTTCTTGAATATACAGTAATAATCACTGTGCAAAGACAGACTGTCAGTATTCCATTGCGGCAGTTGTTGTTGAAAGATGTTACAATGTGTACAGTTGTATATTGAACTTATGGCAGTACAGTACTTGTTCTATAGCAGTGTTTCAGCTAATCACTAATGTTTTGTTACATAATCATTCATCTAGTACAGTTATGACTTTAACATACTACTTTCACCAGCATCAAGACAGCAATTTGTTTCTCCTTGCATGTAGTCTGGTCATGCTCGTTATGCTTCTAAAATATTCATGTTCAATCATGCTACTGGGATGAAGGTAGGATTATTAAAAACTACTGTCCAGTGTTAAAGTAATGAAGAGAGACAGAAAATCTTAATTTTTTGTGGTTGTATTTATATACCAGTTTTTGAAAATCACTTGTACGAAAAATATAGGTCCTAATATTAAGTGAATCACAGCATATATGAAAGGGTGTCTTAACGCATGTGGTACCATGTATCTACTAATACTTTTGGGTCCAAAAGGATGTATTGTGTTGTGACATAACAGGCATTTGAATTCCTTAAACATTTTAGATTAGGTAGACACATTTGCTGCCATCATGCTTAAAATTTGTATATTAAGACTACATCCCATTTCAGTCATTTTACCATGGAAAAGAAAAGAAAAAATGGTGACTGACCTGTCACTTTGGCATAACTTGCACTTCTTTTCAACTTGGTTGAAAATATTGACGTATATACCATTGTAAAGAGTTATTATAATTGTTAAGTCTGTACAGAGAAATTTATTCAGTCAGAATATTTCTGGTCTGATATGACCTGTTAATCAAACACCTGTATACATAGGAAAATCCCTAAGGATGTACGTATAAGTTTGAAAAGTGATTCCTAGGTTTACAAAAACTTACATATTAAAAGTTTGGAAATGTTTGAATTTCTTAAATCCTTAGTAATCCCTTCTGTGCCCAAAGGGTGTCTTATAGATGGTAAAATAACCTAGTATCTGCTAGGTACAGTAATCTTAAAATTAAATGTTTGGAGGAAGTGAAGAGTATTTTGGGTCACATGTACAGGGAGTGGAGTGGGAATGGAAGTAAATTATAGATTAAGGAAAAGGGTAAATGTAAAGGGGAATGAAAAGCTTCATGAAAAATAGGCATCTGGGGATGAACGTCATGAGTAAACTGATGGGGTCACTGCCTACACAAGCCTGTGGAGGAAGAGACTTGAAATTTAAGGAGACAAAAAGAAGATGGGGTCACTGCCTACAACAGCCTGTGGGGGAAGAGACTTGAAATTTAAGGAGATAAAAAAGAGCCAGAATGTGTTCAAGATGGAGTGTTTTGAGAAGTAAGATAAAGGTTACAAGTGTGGACTGAGTGGAAACAAGGCAAGACAGAGCAGGGACGGAAAGGAGCTAACAAATAAGATTGATCAAAGAATACTAAGATGGTTTAGGTATGTGGAAAGAAAGGATGAAGAGAGACTAGCAAAATGTGGAAGGCAGAGGTGGATGAAATGAACTTGGAGGAGAATTGAAAATGGGATGAATGAGGTGAAGGGAGGCTTGGGCACAAGGACAATGTCTATTGAAAGGCAAGAGATAGGTGTAAGTGGAGACTGGTTGTGAATGGATAAATTGACACAAGCCAAAAGGATTTCTTGTCTGCTCTGTAAATTCTGGAGTGGGTAAAGGGGGATGGTCACAATATAATGATGCAATGACTGCTTTGGCTGTCAAACCCTGCTCTAGAAGTGCAGTCTTGCTGTAATGTATCTAACCTGAGCAGTGGGTGGGGATGGGGATGACCCCTCATCCCCGAAGACCTAAGATAAAATGGACAGCAAATGGGTGTTGGATGAGGGTAATTGTATGTCTTGGCTGGCCCACCCCTCCTTGTAAAAGGAAAGGGTCTTTTGGTATGTACATACATATACCAAAGGCTTTTTCCCCCTTACAAGGAAGGTAGCAAAAAAAAGTCATAAAATCCACTCCTACCCATTCCATTCCCATATACTCCACTCCCATTTAACCCCCCTCCCTCCCTCTTATCTTCTGCAGTAGTCTGTACGTCTCTTCCACAATCCTGCTAATATATCTGTCAGGTGACAGGTTGTCTTTAATCAACGCTCCCAAATCTTTCTTCTCTTTTACTTTTGTAATGGGTTCATTTCCCAAGGAATAGCTTAAGGATGGCCTTTTGCTGCTATTGCCCATTTTCAGTACTTTGCATTTTTTAGTATTGAGCTTCATTTCCCATTTTTGGCACTATCCAAAAATAGTATCAAGATCTTTTTGCAATATTCTACCATCCTCCTTGTTCTTCACCCTTCTCATGATTTTAGTATCATCTGCAAATATATTAGCATAGCTTGTTATTCCTTCCATCATGTTATTGACATAGACAAGAAACATTATTGGTGCAAGTACTGAACCTTGGCATTTTATCCTTTGCTACTGTCCTCATGTATCTTTCCTTCAAAAAGTCTTTATTCTATATGTATATATGTATCTACAGTACGTGTATATATATAGAGAACAAAAGGCCTTTCCCCCTAATAAAGGGGGTGGCCATTCCATATCTTTTCAGCAACATAAGTGAATGGAGATTGTGAATAGATGAAGAAATGATGCTTTGCTTGTCATCTCGGTAGATTTTTTAAGTGGACAATTAGAGTGGTTGCCATTGAATACAGTGGTGGGGGTAAACCAGCTCTGGCTGTCAGGCCTTGCTATGGAGTCCGTGCCTCCCTGCTTTGCCTTTCACCTGAAGTGTAGTGTTGGGGGATAAAGACAACCCTTCATCCACAAAATGCTAAGACAGAAGGGGCAATGAATGGATTTGGATAGGGGAAAAGGACCTTTGATATGCATGTGAAGGCCACATGTGTAAACATGAGGTAAAGTATTATAGAGATTTTGATTACTGGTAGAGGTTGACCTTTTAATCTGAATGAAGGTAGAGGGGTTGTAAATGATTTTGCACTTTGGCCAGGAAAACAGTTCCTCTAGGACTGTTGTCTATTGGGGTCTGTCTCTCGCATCAGCAATGCCTCTTGAAGGTGCTGCTCATTGACATCAGAGTTAAATTCAATAATCACAATAACTGTCATCTTTATTTTCACTGACTGGAAACAGCCCCACGGTAGCAAGCCACAATTCTTAGACTCGCCCACAGATCTCTTTGTGAGGAATTGGACTGTTGTTCATGTTGTATTAGCGTGGGTCTGTTCCTATGTCACTGACTGATAGGAGAAGGTAAACAGTCCCCAATTGTTAGCTCTCCTTATGTGAGAAAGTTGAAAAAATATATTCAAATTTGATAGAAATCTTGGGCCTGGTTTGGACCCAGGGTGACAGCCCCTTGCGGCCTCTAGATGGAGATTTGTTGCTGGAATTTGGTGATAAGTGGCTGAGATATTCTCCAAAATCTGACTTCTAGGACTATTAGCAAGTATCCATCATTGGTCCCTAAGACTACACATAAACTGGCAAGTAAACAAATAGAATAACTAATTGACTGGCACCACAGCATCCTCCTTAGGTGTACATCCAACTTAACTTCCAAGCTGTACTACATCCCATTTCCTCTCATCATCAGTAGGAGCATATAGCAGGGAGGACATTGCTTCACTTACAGTTAGATGAATCCTCAGATGTTCCCCAAGCAAGTCCCCTGCAGTTATCCTTCCCATTCCAAACAGTTTTGGCAGGATCAATCGACTTGATTTTGCTGTAAGTTCTGTGAGCATCACCTTTGTCTCTTCCACAAAGGGTTCTCGTGTATTTATCTAGTTGTATTATATGGGAAGGGAGTTATGCTCATGGTGACCCATCTTTGTATCTCTCAGCATCAAGTTTTTTCTGAAAATCTTGAATAGTGTTTGCACACATTGTTTCTTTCTCTAATTTGTTCCAGGTATCTATCACTCTGTGTGGGAAGCTATTTTTTTTAGATCTCTTCTGTAATTATCTTTTTTTAGTTAATTTTCATGTCCTTGTTTTTCCATTGTCCCATTTTAATAAATCATTCTTATCTAAGATTTCCATTCCCTTCATAATTCTATAAATAGTAGCTCTCCTGATTCCCTTCTTTGATCCAGAGTTGGTAATTCCAATTTGGACAGTCTTTGTTCATATGTCATTTTGGAAAGAGTTGGTGCCAGTTTTGTTGTTGCTCTTTGTATTCTAACTTCTTTATACTCTTTTTGGTACTGGGTGTCCATAGTGTTGCTGCATAGTTGAGTTTTGGTCTTCTTAGTGTAGTTAAAAAATTGTTTATCATTTCCTCGTCCAAATAGGCAAATGCTACTTTTATGGACCTCAATAAATTGTAGGTTTCTCCGACTATTTTATTAGTATGCTTATCCGGTGTCAAGTCTTTGCTGATCATCTCTCCATGGTCTTTTTCCGAGTTTACTTTTTTGACCTCTTCTTCACCAATTTTATAATCTCTTGATATTCTGTTTTTACTTTTTCTAAATTCCATTATAGTACATTTCTTGATATTGAATTTCACTTCCCACTTTTGAGTCCATTTCCAGATCTTGTCCAAGTCTTGTTGTAACGAGTTGCAATCCTCCTCAGTTTTTACTTTCTTTGTTATTTTTGCGTCATCTGCAAAGAAATTCATATAACACACCACTCCTTCAACCATGTCATTTATGGGTATATGGCAAACATGATTGAGGCCAGTACTGATCCCTGTGGGACACCACTTTTCATTTCTTCCCAATTTGAGAATTTATCTCTAATTACTACTCTCATTTTCCTCCCAGTCAGGAAGTCTTTCATCCATTCCAATAATTTTCCTCTGATGCCACCTATTGATTCTATCTTCCTTATTAGTTTGTGTGGTACCTTATCAAATGCCCTTTGTAGGTCCAGAAAGGCACAGTCTACCCAACCATCTCTATTAATTTTGAGTAGAAGCAGATCAAGTTTGTTGTACATGATCTTCCTTGTCTGAATCCAAATTGATTTGGATTCAGTATAGTTTTTTCTTCCAAATATTGAACCCATCTATTTTTGACAACCTTTTTGCAAATTTTTGCTACTGTGCTTGTCAGGAAGACTGGTCTGTAATTTGATGGGTCTTCCTTGTTTCCTCCCTTATAAATCAGTACAATGTTTGCATTCTTCCAGTCCTGTGGCACTTTTCCTTCTTTAAGTGAGAATTCAATTATATTGTATATTTTATCTGTTAATTCCTCCATGCATTCTTTCAGTATCCAATTTGCAATTCCGTCTGGACCATGTGATTTTCTGACGTCAAGGGTTTTGATTTGGCCACCGATTTCTTTCTGTGTTACAATTATTTCTTTCATTGAGGGGGATATCTCTCTATTTCCTCACAGTCAGCTAAGTTTTCTATAGTGAATACTGATTTGAAGTGGTTGTTCATAATTTCAGCCATTTCCAGTTCTTCTGTATACAGTATTCATATTTACCTTGGTGCAGCTTTACTGTTTCTTGTTTGATCTTCAGTTTGCCATTTACATACCTGTAAAATAGTTTGAGTTCTTCCTTGCATTTTTCTATAAATTTTTTTTTTAATATTTTCTCTTTTCATCTCTGCGTATTTTTAAATAATAATTTTTTAGTTTGATGTACATTAGCCATTTGCTTGTTTTCTTGTCTCTTTTCCATTTCTTCCAAGCTTTGTCTCTTTTATCCTTAGCCTCACTACACCTTTTGTTGTACCAGCTTTTTATGTATGTTCTTTCCATTTTTTGTTGTGGTACGTATTTATTCACTCCCTCATTATAAATTTCTTTTAGTATATTCCATTTCTCTTCCATCCCTGTTTCTTCATTTAGGAATTTTTCCCAGTTCGCATTGCGAAAGAATTTTTTGAGTTTCTCAAAATTTGTTTTGTTGTACATTAGTCTTCCTATTCTATGTTTATCATTTCTGCTTTGATCCATTTGCTCTTTCAACTCAAATTCTATTAGTACATGGTCACTCTTTCCTATCGGAGTTTTGTAATCAATTTTATTGACAATTTCAGGCTCTGTCATAAGTATTAAATCCAGCCTTGATGGTTCTTCACTACCTCTGTATCTGGTATTTTCCTTTATCCACTGAGTTATTGTGTATTTGATGGTCATGTCGAGTAGGACGTTGCCCCAGAGTCCCTCTCTGCCCTTCACTGTCATTTCCTCCCAACATATTTCTTTTGAATTAAAGTCACCCATAATTACTGTATTTCCTGTCCTTCAGTATATTAGTTAATTCATATTTTGTATCCTCTAATATTTTGGAATGATCATTTTCTGTCCAGGACTTTGTTTTGGGGGGCACATACACCACTACTAATTTTCTACTCTTCATATGTTTGCTTTCAACTTGTATTGTAATTGATTCTACATTATTTTTTCCTTCAATTATTTTTGTTACATTGAAATCTTTATTAGTCAAAATTAATACTCCCTGTTTATCCATTCTATTTTATGTCCAGCAGTTGTATAAACCTTGTCCCAGTGTTGGGTGGTGGAGTACACTTTTAGTTTCCACTATTCCCATTATGTCTGGTTTTTCTAAGGCCAGATAATCATTCAATTCATTCATTCCTGAAGTTATTCCATCTATATTGGTATATGCTATTTCTAATTTCATTTCTCCTCATCTTTTTCTGTCTTCTCCGTTTCCTTTTTCCTTATATACCATTTTCTCAGCCTCAGATCTACCACTCCATTTTTTTTTTTTCGTTTCTAAGCTCTTTTTCTTTTTCTTGTTCACTCATTTCTTTTTTTTATCCATACATTCTTGTAATGTTCACTATTTGCTAATTTCATTGTTTTAGAGAGTACTTCCTTGGCAATTGTTTGAAATCTAAGCTTTACTTTCAGTGGCCTGTATTGTTTTTCTTTAGAGTATCTGCCCATCCTATAGGTCTCCTCAATTTCCCTATACAAACCTTGTTCTTTCGCTTGTAATTCTTTCAGAATTTACTTTGTGATCTCTTTCTCCCTCTGATATCTAGGTACATCATGCTTCTCTTTAATGCCATAGATAACAATGCATTTTTTTTTTATCCACTGTGTCCCTAAGTTGCCTTTCTCTTTAATTACTTGGATCACCATTTCCTTGGTATTTCCCTTGACCTGTTGCTCCATTATTTCTTTAAGGGATACTTTTTGACATTCCTGTTCAACTTTACACTGTTTATTTCCTGTAGGTCATTTTCTGATTTTTTCTTTCACCTTTTGTCACTGCTTGCATTTGATCTTCTATCTCCTTTTTTAATGCCTCATTCCTATTTATATCTTCACTTTTCAACCTTTCATTTTCTCCCTTTAATTTCCCCTTTTGTCTCAGATCTCTCTTGCAGGAGACCCATGACACCCAGGTAACTAACAATAGCCACCAAAAGACTGACCCACAAATCACTCATGGAAGGGAAATTGTACTAATATCTGGGTATGGCAAGAGGTATTTTGTACAGATAACCTGTGTAGGATCAACATCAGGGGAGCATGCCACATGCCCATATAATCAGGATTGACATTCAAGAATTATGCTGGTAGTAGGCCTTGATTGAACCTCCTGCAGTTGTTGGTTTGATACATAGCCATACCACCAAGAACTTTGTACCAAAGACATTGAAATGTCTTCAAGTCAAGTCAGTGTCCATGTCTCACAACTGCATAGCAAGACAGGGTGCAAAGATAGTTTAAATATTAGGATTTCAGTCTGAGGAAGACCATGATTTTAGCAACTTTGTGGAAAAGGCGATGATCCAGGTGAGGTCATAGCACCATGGACCATGCCAAACCTTTTAGGGAATTCTTGATATGAGAGAAAAGCAGTTCTCCACATAGATGGAATAGTCTAGTGGCTGATGTAGTACAGGCTGGAACTGTACATGAATTTAAAATATACAAACAATGACTGGGATGAATGAAAGATGTGAAGAATTAGTTTTCCATACAAATGCTTAAACTCCTGGAATAGCCTGATATAATACAAGCTGAAATCATACATAAATTTAAAATGAGTTATGATAATTTGAGAACAAGACATGGGACTCCATGAATTAGCTCCTTTCCTGTACACCACAAATAGGCAAATACACAACCAAGGTAGACGAAGCTTTCCATAACTTCAATGTCCTCTCCACATGCATGGACAAACTGGACTTAATCCAGTGAGCCCTCAAATACATGGTTTTTGTTCTTGAACCTGGAGACAAGGAGTCTTGCCTATGTGCGATAACTTTTAAGGCTGCAACATGGACAAACAACACAAGAAGTACAGGATCTTTTCTCTGCATCAAGTTTATTCCATCTGTTATTCCACCAGTAGGTAAAATAGTTTCTACTGACTTCTAGATATATATCATACCAGCTTGGTTATTTTCCCATCTGGTTAGTATTTATTTAGAAATATTCTCAATCTGATGTTCAGTTTAATTACTTACCTGAATAATGAATTTTGGAAAATCAATAATTTAAGAGTTCCAAATAAAAGACTAAGTACTGTATTTGCAATTACGATGTCACTCTTTTTGAACATTAAACAGTAAAAAAAGGTTTAAATTAAGAAAAACACCCAACTTCAAACATAAAAAAATATATTTCCTGAACATTCAGTTGTTCTCAAATCTGAGCCCCAATTCATGTATACAAGTGCAGCATGCAAATATTTCTCACTATATCTGCATTGAACAAGCACAACATTTTAAGATGAGGATGATACTGTCTAATCTAAGACTGATAAAACATGACTTCTCCATGTACAAGTTACCTTAAATAATGGGGGTGCCACAAATAAAAAAGTTTGGTGGTAACTACATACACATACATAAACCAACAGCTTTTTCCCCCTTACAAGGGAGGTAGCCAAAGTCAAAGGCATAAATCCACTTCCACGCATTTCATCCCCATATACTCCACTCCCATTCACCACCCCTCCCTCCCTCTTTTCTTGGCTCCTTCTGGATGACAGGTCATCCCTGCATCTCACCCACTGCCCTGGGTCAGAAGCAATGTAGTAAGACACAACACATCCACAGCAAGGCTGCTTCATTTAATTGGCAAACTCCCTCTCCGTCCCCTCGTGCAGAAAAAGAGAAGTCGGGGAGAAATCCCTTCAAGCTGTGTCAAAATATCATTCATACATACTCCCTCACACCCTATCCCCACCCACTCCCTTCCATGCATCACAGCATCATCTATACACAACCATTCTCCACTCACCCCTATCTTCTGTCTTCTCCCTTCTTTCCTCAACAGACATTCCCCTCTTTCCCAATGCCCCTTTTACCCCATCCATCCATCTCATCGTTGATCGCCCCCTCATGTTCAACCCCTCCACCTCTGCCTTCCACACCTTTTACTAATCTTTCTTCACTCATTCTTTCCATGTGTCCAAACCATCCCAATACTCTTTCATCAACCCTATCTCCCAACTCCTTTTCCACCCCCACTCTCCTCCTTGTTTCTCACTCTATCCAGCCTAGTAACCCCTACCATACTTCTCAGGCATTTTATCTCAAACACACTTAAACTCTTCCTCTTTTATGTTCCATGTTTCTAACCATACAGTGCTGTCGGCACAATTACCCCTTCATACAATCTTCTCTTAGCATCCATTCCCAAATGTTTATTTCTCATTACACTCTTTAATCCACCTAGGCATTTACTTGCTTCTCTCAATCTACATTCTACCTCCACCTCCACTCATCCCTTTGGTGGTAACTAAATAATAAATTGTTGCCTCAAGTTTCACTGACTTCTTCCACCATTCAATAGCAAGAAAACTTTCCCATAGCTTTCTCTGGGAAGAATTGTTGGACTGCTGTGTGTAGTGTATTACTGCAGGTCTGTTTCTATGTCACCGATTGAATGTAGTAGAAGGATGGGGCCAGTTGCAGTGTCAACTATGTAAAAAGGGTGGAAGAAAGACACTGTTCGTAAAGATATGGCATTTGGTCTGGAGACTGTGAGCACCAAGCCCCCTATAGTTGTTAAGATGTTGACAGGATTGAAAGGGTGCAACAGAAAGACAATCCTCTCTGATATAAATCTTACTGGACCACTATAAGAAGGAAACAACCATTGGTCCTGTTGCTAGAATAATATGGTACCACCTGACATAGTAGTCTACCTATCTATTTGCCAAGGGCTTCTTTCTCCTCATAAGGGAGATAGAAGTGATTACTCAAAAACAAGTTTCACCATTTCATGATCATGGCAGCTGAATAAAACAATCTGGTATCAGAATAAGGGATCGAGCACCATTCGGCGCACATTAGCCTGTATCTTTGCTCCTTATATCAGATGTTGTGCTGTCAGATCCAGTCATGCCATCTATTAACCATCATTTGGCTAAAAGCTCCTGGGCCCTTTCAATTGGCTTAATTTGAGGTCCAAGGCGTGACCACACAAAACAGGATTCAAGTTTGTAGATTCGTGTTGAATATGGTGAAGTGCGATCCTTATAGTAATCGGATGGTGCATGACATACAAACTCCATGAATTCCAGTTTTCTAGGTATGTCCTCCTCAGGTCCTAAAAAAATGCATAAATATAGAATTATTAGAATGATAAAGAAAAATCTACTATATATGCAAATGCATTTGCACATAGTAACCTCTTCACTGCACAGACACCACTTTGACCAAGTAAAACTGTCTGTACACATATTTATGTTTACTAATCACAAATTTCATACCACCTACTCTCATCTCCACACACACACACACACTATATATATATATATATATATATATATATATATATATATATCATATTTGCAGAAACCGCTTGGAAAATAAAAGAAATTAATACATACATACATATACCAGGGCTTTTTCCCCCTTCCAAGGGAGGTAGCCAAAAAGGGAAAGGCATAAAAACACTCCCACCCATTTCATCTCTAAATACACTCCACACCCCTCCCACCCTTCCTCTCATCTGAGCACCTCCTGGATGACGGGTCATCCCTGCACCCTGCCCACCGCCCTGGGTCAGAAGCAGTGTCGCAAGACACAGTACATCCACAGCGAGGCCGCTTCATTTAATCGGCGACCCCCCCTCTCCGTCCCCCTTTGCATATAAGGCGAGGACGGGGAGAAATCCCTTCGGGCTGCGTCAAAATTTACTCACACATACTACCCCACCCCCCACTTCCCCGCCCATTCCTCCTCATGCAGTCACAACATCATCCATATACAACCATTCTCCACTCACCTCTGTCTTCCGTCCTCTCCCTTCCTTCCTCAACAGACATTCCCCTCTTCCCCAAAGCCCCCTTCACCCCATCCATCCACCTCATCCTAGGACGTCCCCTCATGTTCACTCCCTCCACATCTGCCTTCCATACCTCTTTTACTAGTCTTTCTTCACTCATTCTTTCCATGTGTCCAAACCATCCTAATATTCTTTCATCAACCCTATCTCCCAAATCCTTTTTCACCCCTGTTCTCCTCCTCACCTCCTCATTTCTCACTCTATCTAGCCTAGTAACCCCCACCATACTTCTCAGACACCTCATCTCAAACACATTCAAACTCCTTCTCTCTTCTTCTCTTATGTTCCACGTTTCTGCCCCATACAGTGCTGTTGGCACAATCACTCCTTCATACAGTCTCCTCTTCGCATCCATTCCCAAATGTCTATTCCTCATTACACTCTTTAAACCACCAAGGCATTTACTCGCTTCTCTCAATCTACATTCTACCTCCACCTTCACTCCACCTTTTCCTGCTACACTTGCACCCAAGTATCTAAAACTATCCACTTCCTCCAGTCGCTCTCCCTTAATGTTCACTTCCAGTCTACTGCCACTTTCACCCCTTGTACATCTCATCACCTTACTTTTACCCACATTTATCTTTAGCTTTCTTCTATCACATACTCTCCCAAACTCTGCCACCAGCTTCCTCAATCCCTCCTCTGACCCTGCCACAAGCGCAGTGTCGTCCGCAAACAACAGCTGGCTCACCTCCCACTTTTCTCCATTTTCTTTAACCATCTCCAATCCCTGACTCACTACCCTAGCATTCACCTCTCGCACCACCCCATCCATGTATAAGTTGAACAGCCAGGGCGACATAACGCATCCTTGACGAAGTCCCACCTTTACTTCAAACCACTCACTCTCTCCATTTCTAATCCTAACACATGCTCTACTACTCTCATAAAAACTCTTGACAGCTCCCAAAAGCTTTCCTCCTATCCCATAAATCTGCATAACCTCCCACAGTGCCTTTCTGTCTACCCTATCATAAGCCTTTTCCAGATCCATGAAAGCCCAAAAAACATCCTTCCCCTTTCCTATAGCTTTCTCACATATCTGTCTTACCACAAAGATCTGATCTACACAACCTCTACCCGTCCTAAATCCACACTGTTCCTCACCAATTACTCCCTCTGTTCCTCTCCTAATCCTCTCAATTAAGATCCTCCCATAAGCCTTCCCTACTACACTCAACAGGCTAATCCCTCTGAAACTACTACATTCACACTTGTCCCCTTTTCCCTTGTAAAGAGGAACTATACAGGCACTACTCCAGTCCTCCGGTACTCTACCCTCTCTCCAGCAAACATTAAATAACCTCACCAACCAGTCCACCATCACTGCACCTCCCTTTTTCAGACATTCTGCATGACATCCATCCCTACCAGGTGCCTTACCTGCTTTCATCATCTTTACAGCTGCCTTCACCTCATCCTTCCTTATTTCTCCTCCATTCTCCTCAATCATCACTCTCATTTTCTTAGCATTTCCCACTGCAGCTATCTTTCCTTCCCTATCCTCCTTCACATTCAGCAACTCCCTAAAATATTCTGCCCATCTTCCCCTCACTGCCATCTCTTCCATTATCAACTCTCCATCTGTACCTTTTACCTTTTCTTCCCTACTTGATTCGCCTCCTCTTCCTCTCTTAATTTCTTTCCAAAACATCTTTTTATTACTTTCAAAATTTTCTGTCATACTCCTACCCCATTTCACATCTGCTCTCCTCTTTGCCTCCTTTACCTTTTGCTTTACTTCTCTTTTCTTTTCTTTGTACGTCTCATAAGACTCCCCTGTCCTCTTTTGTAACCAATCTGTGAATGCTCGCTTCTTCTCTTCTACAGCCTTCTTTGTTTCCTCATCCCACCATTCACTACCCTTTCTTCTATTTCCCCCTGTCCTTCTTGTTCCACACACCATCCTTGCACACTTTAAGACTCCCTCCTTGAACCATCCCCATTCCTCCTCCACACCCATCTCTGCTCTATCCTTTACTCCCTCCCACTCCTCCTTCAGCTTCTTTTCGTACTCCTTCTCCTTTTCCTTTTCATTCAAGGAGTTCACTCTAAGAACCTCCCTACCTTTTGTCCCTTTCCTCCTTCTCCATCTATCCTCCACTCTCAGCTTACCTTCCACCAAAAAATGATCTGATATTCCCCCACCCTCTCCCCTTAGCACATGTACATCCTTAACTCTTCCTATCATAATCCTATTTACCACTACATAATCCATTAGCACTCTATCTACCACCCTTCCCTCCACCACCCTCTCCCATGTGTACTTATGCTTGACTTTCTTTCGAAACACTGTATTTGCTATCATCAACTCTCTTTCTAGACACATTTCCACCATCAACTCTCCACTACGATTCTTTCCTGGAACTCCACACTTCCCAACCACTCCATCGATTGGACCATTTCCCACCCTAGCATTAAGGTCTCCCAGTACTATTACATTGACATTTCTTCCTAAACCCTCTATGCACTCATTTAAATCTATCCAAAAGGCCTCCCTTTCTTCCATGTTCTTCTCACTGCCCGGCCCATATGAACTTACAAAGACCCACATCTCCTTTCCCAGTTTCACCTTCATCCACATTATCCTTGAGGAAACCTCCTTCCACTCCACTACCCCTTTACCTATCTCCTCACTTACTAGAATAGCCACCCCTTCCCTCCCTCGCCCTCTCTTCACTCCTGATAACCTCCCACTTACACTCCCAAACTTACACTCACCCTTCCCTTTCAACTTAGTTTCACTCAAAGCCAACACATCCAACTTTCTTCTCACAAACATACTACCTATCTCTTCCCTTTTACTCTCATCCGTACCACATCCACGCACATTAAAAGACCCAAACCTTAGGGTGCTGGCCCGAGGCCCTCCAGCACCCCTTATGCCTTTCCTTTGATTTTTAGGAATTTGCCCCTTGGGGCTACAGGGAGAAGGATGCCTAGTCCCTCTCCCCGTCCCTTTAATACCAAACATTTTTGTCTATTCAAGACATCATCAGAGTACAAAGGATACAAAAAATGACCAAAGGTCACAATATGCACAAGGTGGTAGAGGAACTGGGAAAGGTCCAATGTTACCCAATTCCAGAAGAATAATTTACAATCTTTTTAATAATAAAATTATCTAACTTATACAAACCTAAGCTTAAATTCATATTATTTTCAAAACTATTTTTAATGTGACATGACTCAATTATGTTCCTTTCTACAATATTATGACATGATGTAATAACTTTTGTGCTTTCCCAGTCAATACTATGGGAGAGCTCTTTTTGGTGGATGAAAAGTCCGATTGACATTTGACCCGTTCTTATGCTGTATTTATATTGACTAATCCTTTGGTCATTTTTTGTATCCTTTGTACCCTGATGATGTCTTGAATAGACATAAACCTTCAGTATTCATTTCTTTTATTTTCCAAGTGGTTTCTGCAAGTATTGTTGTCATGTGTGCTTAGTGATTTGTTCTGTATATATATATATACTGTATATATATATATATATATATACACATACATATATTAGAAATTAACACTAAATTAGGTCTAAATATTCTTACCTATAATGTATGTTGCTGGACTGAAGCCTTCACTTGGAGGTGGAGAGTTTTTTGTGGGCACAAGCCATGTGAGAACAGCACTCTTCTGACAGTACTGATCCTGAAGGAGACCTCTGATTTGAGCATAAAATATCCCACCATCAACATCAACTAGTGAGACAATGTCACCCACTTGGAAGTATGTGCCCTGAAAAAGCCTGATCAGTTATTTACAGAACAAAAACAAAATACAGGAATAACAAACACATACATCTAAGTACAGTAGATGTTGTAATATGTGTAAAATAGGATATGGATATACAGGGTGGGGCGCGGAAACTTCCCGATTTGAAATGTGTCTGTTTATGGCAACACTAGTTGTGGTAAAGTGGGGAGGGGCTAGCTGGGAGGGGGTGGGTGGGAGGTTTGTGTTCACACCCGAGTCAGTTGGAAATATGCAGTGGTCGAGGGAGGAGCGCGCTTTTGCTGTCGAGGCGTATTTCTCTAACGGCTGTTCTGTCATCACAGTGCAGCGTGCCTTCAGACATCACTTTGGAATTCCTCCTCGAGGCCGTGTTCCTGATCACAAATCAATTTCATTGAGAGGCTCCTTCATTCTGATCGCGTCACGGTATGGTGTGCAGTGTCAAGAGTAGGGATCATTGGCCCTTACTTTTTCCAAGAAAACGGTGTTGCCGTAACAGTGACTTCAGAACGCTATGTGACAATGCTCAGGGAGTTTTTTATGCCTGCTCTCATTAATATGGACCTGGATAATGACAACGTGTGGTTCCAGCAAGATGGGGCCACAGCCCACACTGCACGCATTTCAATGGGATTCCTGAGAGAAACTTTTCCCGACCGACTGATTTCCCTGAGAGGAGACTTAAACTTGCCTGCGCGCTCACCTGATTTAGCCCCCTGTGATTATTTCCTGTGGGGATATCTCAAATCCCTGGTTTATAATGACAATCCACAGACCCTGGAAGACCTACAGAACGCCATCCGAACTGAAATAGCCGAGATACCGCTCAACAAAGCATCCGAAATTGTCTGAATCAGTGTATTGATAATGGAGGTGGACAATTAAAAGATATTGTCTTTAAAACAGCGTAAAAGTAAATCTCCCATGTTGTGTGAAAGGCATAAAAGAAGAATAAAGAATTGTGAAGTGTGAACAGGTTTTTATTTCATTCTCAAATCGGGAAGTTTCCGCGCCCCACCCTGTATATATATATACATACATTATTCACACACAGGCAACTCCATTTACGCAAGTTCTGTTTACATGTTTTCACTTTAACATGGTCTATTACTGACAGTGGGTGAGATGCAGGGATGACCTGTTATCCAGGGGGAGCCAAGAAAAGAGAGGAAGGCATGATGAATAGGAATGCAGTATATGGGGATGAAATGGATGAGTGTGGATCTGATTTTGGCTACCTCCCTTGTAAGGGGGAGAAAAGCCCTTGGTATACGCATGCATTACTGATGGGACAATATTCTATTTACCAGAGTTCTCACATTAATGTCTGATAACATGGGATTTGCATTCATGCACCTGCACTGCACTTGGGAAGAATCCTGAGCAGTGCTTATGTTCTGATATGATTGTTATGCCACTTAAAATGTTGCCAAAATCCTTATTAATTCATATTCAATTGAGGTCAACAGTCCCTCATGTGTCTCAGAAGTATGAGCACATGTATATATACTACTGTTAGCACAGTGGTAGAGTTCATAATTGCTAATCTAGTGGCCTGAGTTCAAATCCTAACCAGGGCTGAAATAAATTCAGTATTACTGTGCAGTGAGTCAGTGCTCCAACTTTCATGGGCAGGGAGTTGGGTGTGTGTAAGGTCTCAGCATTACCCAAAGATTGGTCATATACAAGCTCAAGCTCTTATCCAGGGGGGTAATAGCTGTCAATCATGAGTCCAACACATGATCCAAGACCATGGTGAATCACATACACACATACAGTAAGAAAGGAAATATACAAACAAGGAAAATATAAATTTTCAAAGGCAGACTTTGTTAACCTACAAAAACACTTTAAAGATGCAAACTGAAGGGAATTTTATGATATTACAATTAGGGACAGAAATGGGACAGAAACATGGAACATAAGAGAGGAAGAATTTAAAAGTGTTTGAGATTAAATGCCTGAGAAGTATGGTAGAGGTTACTAGGCTGGACAGAGTGAGAAATGAGGTGAGGAGGAGAGTAGGGGTGGAAAGCAGGTTGGGAGATAGGGTTGATGAAAGAGAATTGGGATGGTTTGGACACATGGAAAGAATGAGTGAAGAAAGATTAGTGAAAGAGGTGTGGAAGGCAGAGGTGGAGAGAGTGAACATGAGGGGCAACCAAGGATGAGATGGATGGATGGAGTAAAAGGGGCATTGGGAAAGAGGGGAATGTCTGTTGAAGGAAGGGAGAAGACAGAAGATTAGGGTGAGTGTAGAATGGCTGTGTACAGATGATGCTATGATATATGGAAGAGTAGGTGGGGGATGGGGGTGTGAGGAAGTATATGAGAATGGTATTTTGACACAGCTTGAAGGGATTTCTCCCCATCTCTTTTTCTGGATGAGAGGACAGAGAGGGGGTCACAAATTAAATGAAGCAGCCTTGCTGTGGATGTACTGTGTCTTACTGCAGTGCTTCTGACCCAGGGCAGTGGGTGAGATACAGGGATGATCCATCATCCAGGAGGAGCTAAGAAAAGAGAGAAGCATTTAACTGAATTTCATGGACCCTCACATGTCTCACAAATGCAAACACAAACTGTATTTCTCATTATGTTTACATAATGCTATTTGTTATCAGATAGCAACTAAAAGGGTAAACTTTCCTACTATCTTGGAACCAAGAAAAGAGGGAGGGAGGGGTGGTGAACAGGAGTGGATTATGCCTTTGACTTTAGCTACCTCCTTTGTAAGGGGGAAAAATCTGCTGGTATATGTATGTACAATCTAATTACATATCTTCCATTACGGGAAGTTTTTTGAGCTGCAAATGTGACATAGCTGAATTCCAATATTCAATAAAAGACTGAAATTTCTTACCTTATAAAATACATAATCTGAAGTCACAGGAGTAGCTACACCTAGAGGTGCTTTTGTGGCCTGGAAAGTTGAATTATGATAAAAATTAAACCTCTATAATCAGTTAGACACATTTATTGAAGATTATAATCTTTAAATCATGTAAGCAGTGCACAAAATTTATCATTTCAAGTACCTCCCATGAAAAAAAAAAAAAAAAAAAATCAAAGGCGGCAAAAGGATTATCTTTTATATATGTTGTTCTATGTATGCAGTAATAATAATAATAATAAATAAAAAAATTATTTGGCAAAGAATCAATATACATGAAGCGCAGATAATGACTAGAACACCTAGTTCGAAATAATAATTGCAATTGCCAAAGATAACACAAAAGAGCACGATCTTATATACTCATGTATTGTTGAAATGCAATGCACAACATCTATAATATCAAGCACCTTTAATATAATAAAAGAAAAAATCAAAGCAAAGATTTTTTTATATAGTTTCTGTGTATAAAGTACCGGTACATTACATATGCTTGTATTATTTGTACATATTTTGTACTGTATATATTCTTTTATATTCTTATGTGTTTATATCATGTGTTTGCATACTGATAAATGATTGAGTAGATTATCATTGGGTTCTGTTCCAGTAACACACAAATGCATTTTTCATTTTCTACTTTTTTGCATTTGAAAGATGGATTTTTCTTTGGAATAGGTTAGGTTAGGTTTTGAGCTATTGGACAACACAAGCTTTATGTTAAATATCTGTACTTGCATGTTTCTAGAATTTTACAGATTATTATGGCACTCCTGATAGAAATCTATCGATTTTGAGCTTCTGTACAATATATCATATACTATACATACTTGATATTTTGTTCTGTATGTAAGATGTGTTTCTATATATATTTTTTGTATACATTTTTACACAATAGTGATAAATAAATGAACAATAAAAATAAGCAGTTCTTCTCTGAAACATTTTCCTCATAAATTAAATTATTTTGTAATGTTTAGCACTAGAGGGGTGGTAGGGAAATAATGTTTGCAGCTGAGATTTCCAGGATTTCTGAGCCCATCTGTAAAAATACAATTAATTTATCTATGGTCAGTCGTATGGGAAGAGTGGGGAAGTGCACTGTGTGCCAGACAGGACCATTATACTCCAGGAAAGCCAATGATTCTGTGTTGGGTCAGCTCAGCCCATTGCCAACTTGGCCTGGGTTAGGTTAGATAGGTTAAAGTAGACAAATTTATTGTACTTTAATATCTTTGATCTTTACATCTATCAAAACAAAGATGGCATCTCAAGCAGCCAAAGGGTTGAGTTGGTGATGGGTCAAGCTGGCCAGCAAGCTGATTCTCTCAGAAATTCACCTTGCAGTTAACTGTCATGTCCCATTCAAAGTTTCATGTATTATATACACTCTTACAAATATGGCCTGGTACAATTCCAGAAACATGCAAGCACAAATATTTCATATGAAACTTATATTGTCCAATAGCTAACCTAACCTAACCAAATCAAATGTAAAAGATAAAAAAAAAAATGCTCAGACTTATAACTAGACTCTAGAGCACAACCTATAGCTCCATATGGTTATAACAAAATTCATTCATACTTACACTTTTTTTAAAAATATATCTCCTCCCTTTTCCTTTAGGAATGCTTCCCTTGGCTCCCTGCCTCCCTTTCCTCGTCCTTCGCTTTGTTTCTTTCCTCTCGGTCTTCTCACTCTTTACAGAGTCTTTGTCTTTTTCACCTTCTTGGTCATCATCATCCTTTTTGTCTTTTCCTCCATTGTCTTCACATTTGGGTTCATCATCCATAACCTTGCAGGATTCTTCAAAACCATCTTCTTTCTTCTCACCTGCAGTAACTGATTTGATGGAAGACAATTTTGGTTTATCCTGACCAAAGCAGTACGTGCAAAGTACCTGTTCATTTTGATCTTTCTGCCAAATTGTTGATTGAGCTGTCTTACACTTTATACACTCTGGCCTGGTACCAAAAACCATTTTCCTCCCCTCTTGTGTCTGTACTAGTACTGAACTACTAGGAGTACTAGCACTATTATTATTGTTCGTGAACTCAATGGGTGTCAGATGGCGATGGAACTTCTTGTGTTTACAATCCCATTGCACTCGTTGCTGATACATACATACGTACACACATGCAGATACATACATAATATATATATATATATATATATATATATATATATATATATATATATATATATATATATATATATATATATATATTATATATACATATATATATATATATATACATATATATATATAATAATGTGTGTGTGTGTATGTATGTATGTATGTATGTATAGTTTTTGCACACCTCAATGAAATACAAATTTGGGCAGCATCAAACAACATGGCATTGAATGGTGAGAAATTTGAACTTGTACGCTATGGGAGAAATGAAGACCTTAAAAACTCCACAAACTACAAGTACAAGAACCAGCTCATCACAGAAAAAGAGCATGTCAAAGACTTTGGGGTATTCATGAGCGACGATGCAACTTTCTCACACCACATAAATAAAATAATAGAAGCAGGAAGAAACTTGAGTGGGTGGGTGCTTAGAACTTTTAGCTCTAGAGATGGGCAGTGCCTAAAGACCCTATGGAAGTGTCTGGTAGTCCCAAGGCTCGAGTACTGCTGCCAGCTATGGTCCCCATACAAAATACAAGAAATAGCCAAACTAGAGGCTATCCAGCGTTCCTTCACTGTAAAAATTCAGGGAGTACAGCACCTAAACTACTGGGATAGACTGAGCCAGTTAAAACTGTACTCTCTGCAGAGGAGAAGGGAACGCTATATAATCATCTATGTGTGGAAAATCCTGGAGGGCAGAGTACCTAATGTGGGAATAGTGGCAAACTACCATCCGAGAAAGGGAAGACTATACTACATAAAGGGTACTGTAGGCTCCATACAAAGAGTGAAGACAATAAAACACAACTCTTTCACTCACAATGGACCTCGTTTGTTCAACTGCCTCCCAAGAGATCTCCGGGACCAGGCAGATACTAGCCCGGAGTCTTTCAAGAGAAAGCTGGACAAATGGCTGGATGGGTTACCAGACCATCCACCGATACCAGGATACCCCTACAGCCACCACAACACCCTGCCAGAAGCAGTACAGAACCAAGGACAACTTGGAACGTGCGGAAGCCGACTTCAGCCGTGTCATTAACAGACAAAATTACCGAAAGTAAGTATACACTATTGTTTCGTTCAATTTTTTCCAGACATATGTATATATCAGTAATAAGTGCAATAGGACTGTAAAGAAGTTCCATCGTCAGCAATATCTCATCTCTCCACCTTCTGTCTGGTCTCCCTCTTCCACGCTTCCTATCTCGCGGCGTCCACTCAGTAACACACTTGTTCCATCGTACATCAGTCGTTCACACCAACTTACCTGCCCAATTCCACTTCCTTTTTTTTGTTTACCGTCTCCACAATATATTTCACTCTAGTCTGCTCTTTCACCCAACTTGCTCTCTTTCGGTTTCTCAGCGTTACTTCCATCATTTATATCTCTATTCTCCTCTGTGCAGTCCTTGGCTTTATCTCCATCGCCTTTGTCAGTTTCCAAGTCTCACACCCGTAGATCATTGCTGGCAGAATGCATTGATTATAAACTTTGTTTCAAACATAAAAACAGAGTGCTTCTCAGGATTTTATTATACTTACAAAACACTTTCCAGTCAATTGTAATACGTCTTTTTATTTCATTATCACGATCTTTGAATGCCCGAATGGATTTTCCCCTTCTCCTTTTGTGCATGAAGGGACGGAGAGGGGGTATCGCCGATTTAATAAAGCGGCCTTGCTGTGGATGTGCTGTGTATTGCGACACTGCTTCTGACCCAGGGCACTGGGCAAGATGCAGGGATGACCCGTCATCCAGGAGGTGCCAAGATAAGAGGGTGGAGGGGAGTGGAGTATGTTGGAGATGGAATGGGTGGGAGTGGTTTTTATGCCTATGTTTTTTGGGGGGTACAGACAAAACCCCAATGGACAAAAACCCAGCCCAAATATTCCGTAATAAGAGAAGCGGACAAAACCCCAGGAAAGACTTTCCCTTGTGAGCTCCAAGACTATACAAAGTTTGCTCTCCTGCTTAAGTGCCGGGGTCAATGATATAGGGAAGTTAGGGAGTGAGAAATTGTTTGCGCGGTTCCGGGATGCGCCAGAGACTACTAGATAAAATCAAAGCCCTTGGCATAGGAGGAAAAGTTTTAGAATGGATTAGAGCTTGGATTAGTAACAGAAAACAGCGGGTCACCATAAATGGAGTAAAATCTAGGTGGGGCAATGTTACTAGTGGGGTCCCCCAGGGCTCGGTTTTGGGTCCCTTGTTGTTTATTATGTACATAAACGACTTAGACGATGGGATAAATAATGATGTTAGTAAGTTTGCGGACGACACTAAAATAGGACGCCTAATTAGGTCAGGAGACGACGCAGAGATTCTGCAGGATGATCTTAACAAATTGTTCACATGGTCAATGGGATGACAAATGAACTTCAATATCTCTAAGTGTAGCGTGTTAAACGTAGGGCTTCTCAACCCCGAAAATAGATACAGCTTAGATAACACGCTTTTAGAGAAAACTGAGTGCGAGAGAGACTTGGGAGTTCCAGTGAGTTCGGACCTTAAAACCAGGAAACAGTGCATTAGCGCCAGGAATAAAGCTAACAGAGCATTAGGTTTCATTGCTAGGACGGTGACGAATAGAAGTGCAGAGGTAATTATTAAACTCTATCTAGCGATAGTTAGACCCATCTTTGACTATGCGGTACAGTTTTGGTCTCCGTCCTACAGAATGGACATAAATTCACTAGAATCAGTATAGAGAAGAATGACCAAAATGATACATGGACTCAGAAATTTGCCTTACGAAGAGAGGCTTAGGCACCTTAACTTACACTCTCTGGAAAGACGCAGAGTGCGGGATGATCTAATAGAGATGTTCAAATGGATCAAAGGCTTTAACAAGGATGATGCAAACAAGGTCATCATATTAAAACAACAGGGCAGGACTCGCAGCAATGGTTATAAACTGGACAAATTTAGATTTATAAATGAAATAGGCAAGAATTAGTTTACTAATAGGGTGGTCGACGAATGGAATAAATTTAGTAACCCTGTAGTAAGCGCTGAAACTATCAGTTGTTTTAAGAAACGATTAGACAACTTTATGGATGATGGATACGGAGCTGCCTATTGTAGGCCTTATGGTCTCTCAAGGCAGTCTCCTTCGTTCTTATGTTATTTTCTTATACGATGGGAATGTTCTAAAAGAACATCGGGGTCATGCCAAGGAAAAGCCACCACTGACTTATAAATCCAAACAATAATTTCATCAACTGATCATTGCCATCCACCTAGTGATTTTGATGTAGAAGCTGCTCATATCCGGCAGACCATCCTGGCCAATTCAGCAACCAACAGGGCAAGTACTAGTCAGGTTCTGAATGACCACATGAATGGAATAAGTGCTGGGGGAAGACAGGCTCCTGGTCAGTTAGACACCGTTAAAAGTATTCGTCGGAAACAACAAGATGCGCGTCCACGGGCACCATCGGCCTTAGATGACCTGACCATTGAAGGCAACTGGAAGACGACCGGTGGAACAGATCCTAAACCTTTCCTCATCTACGACAATGGAAACAAAGCACAGAACCGCATCATTGTGTTTGCAACTGAGGATGGGCTGGGTCACCTAGCCAAACCGACACATGGTATATGGACGGCACTTTTGAAACTGCACCAACTCTCTTCGAGCAGATGTATGTAATCCGTGCCCCACTTGGAGATTCTGCCGTTAGTTGCGTGTATGCCTTCTTGACAAGCAAATCCCAAGAAACCTATGAAGACGTGCTAGCTGCTATTTTGGACAAGGTTGAAGAACTCAACATCGCCATGGACCCAACGACGATTGTTACCAACTTTGAGCATGCAGCAACGAATGCCGTCAACACGACACTAGGACCGCATATTATTCAACAAGGATGTTTTTTCCATCTTGCTCAGAGTACATGGCGTAAGATTCAGCGCCTCGGTCTCACTCAGCAGTATAAGGATGACGACGAAGTGAAGTATTTCTGCGAGATGCTTGACGGACTGGCCTTTCTTTCTCTTGACCGGGTCCATGAAGGAATAGATTACCTGCGTGACAACACACCTGACAATTTTGAAGAAGTGGTAGATTATTTCGATGCAACTTATATATCAGGTATTGCATAAAAATCATTTAGAGTAATGTGTGTATGCTATGTAATAAAAAAGAAATATATTTGAGTTAATTCCCAAACTAAACTGTTTTCTTGTGTGTATGTTTACAGGTACGTATAGCCAACTAAACTGTTTTCTTGTGTGTATGTTTATAGGTACGTATTGCCAACTAAACTGTTTTCTTGTTTGTATGTTTATAGGTACGTATTGCCAACAGAAACGGGCTACTTCGTCTGAGAAGAATCCCTCCTTTATTTCCCCCAGAGAAGTGGAATGTTCACAGAGCTATTATAGAAAATGAAGACCGCACAAACAATTTATGTGAAATTTGGAATCGCGCATTCAAACAGTTAGTTGGATACTCCCATCCAACCATATGGGCTGCAATCGAGAGTCTGCGGAATGATACGTGCATCGTTTCTACACATTTGGCAAATTGTGCAGTTGGACAGAGACTGAAGAAGCAAGTGCGGCGGACCACAAAAGGCCTGAAAGAGAGACTACGCAATCTTTGTGTAGACTTAGCAGTCAGAAGACACTAGAAGAAATGGACCAGATGAAATAGCAAACTGGATTTTGAAAGAATGCAGGAATGAACTGTCCGACAAAATATATAGCATAATAAACAGTTCCTTGAAAGAAGAAAAAGTTCCAGAAGATTGGAAAAAAACAAACAAATATAGTACCTATATATAAAGGGGGAAATAAAGAAGACCCTACCAACTATAGACCAGTCTCTCTAACAAGTACAATAGCAAAAATTTGAGTGTTTGTCTCTTATCACTACTCTAATTTTTCTTCCTTGCAAAAAGTCTTCCATCCATTTAAGCAGTTTGTCCTGTATTCCTCTTTCAGTTTCTAATTTCTTAAGCAACTTCTTATGTAGTACTTTGTCAAAAGCTTTTTTAGGTCTAGAAATGCACAATCAGCCCATCCATCTCTTTCTTGTATTATATTTATTAGCCTTGAATAGAAACATATTAAATTGGTGACGCATGATCGTCCTTGTCTGAATCCAAATTGCCTTGGATTTAGCACGTTTTTTTTTTTCTAAATATTTTACCCATCTACTTTTGATCATTCCTTCACAAATTTTTGCTATTGTACTTGTTAGAGAGACTGGTCTATAGTTGGTAGGGTCTTCTTTATTTCCCCCTTTATATATAGGTACTATATTTGCTTTTTTCCAATCTTGTGTGTGTGTGTGTGTATTGCGTGTGCGTTTTACTTTACTGTAATTTCATGACAAATATATTCTTGCCATCCCTTTTGAAGTCACACGGACGTAAAATTTATTTTTTCTATATAACTCACATAAATGTGGGTAAAAGTAAGGTGATGAGATGTACAAGGGGAGAGAGTGACAACAGGCTGGAAGTGAGCATTAAGGGTGAAAGACTGGAGGAAGTGGATAGTTTCAGATACTTGGGTGCGAATGTGGCAGGAAAGGGAGGAGTAGGGGTGGAGGTAGAATGTAGATTGAGAGAAGCGAGTAAATGCCTTGGTGGACTAAAAAGTGTAATGAGAAATAGATATTTGGGAATGGATGCTGAGAGGAGGTTATATGAAGGAGTGATTGTGCCAACAGAACTGTACCGAGCAGAAACATGGAACATAAGAGAAGAAGAGAGGAGTTTGAATGTATTTGAGATGAAATGTCTGAGAAGTATGATAGGAGTTACTAGGCTAGATAGAGTGAGAAATGAGGAGGTGGAAAATATGCAATAATGTGAAAAATGTGCAATAATTGAAAGAAATAATACTAATTATGAAATACGTATTCACCATGATATAAAGATTATGTATTATTTTTGTTGTTATCCAAATGGAAAATATGATAGAGGAAATGTAATGAAGATTTATGATATATATATATCTTTTTTTCACAGCCCGTGTCTCTTCGGTATTGTCGGGGTTCGGAAGTGAGGAGAGACGTGCCTGCTGGATTATTTCAGGCTGTGTAGTTGAAAATACTGTTTCCAGTCTTGAAGTCACCATGAGTATTTTACAGAAAATTGCCGATATTGAGGCGGAGGTAATATTTCGTAATGTGTACTAATATATGTACCTTGGTAAAACATATGTCACAAATTGACGGCGCATGAATTGTATGTTTTCATAATAAAGTGTTCTGTAGACACTAAGACAGTATGAGTATATGAAAACAAATACTTTGTCTTTGGTAAAGCATATGTCGTGTGATACGGCACTTTAATTGTATTAATTTTCATATACTGACTGTATTTTCATACTGTATATAATGACTTTGTATGGGCAGAATTTGAACACAACTTCAGTTTGGGAAAAATTCAAAATTAAAAAAAGCTCACCAATGTGCTTCCTCCTACCTCTACCAATACTTGTCATCATGGATTTTCCTTGTATAATGATTTCTTGAGGCAGGATATGTGTGTGTGGTAATATAATTCAATACCCAGTTTGCAGAAGCATAAGGAATTTGTTTGTGGTTTCTATTCATTTGTTCGATATATATATATTAACCAAGGGCTTCTTCCCGTTTAAAAGGGAGGGAGCCAAGTCTACAGCATGCATTCCACCCATTCCACTTCCATCCACCACCCCTGTGTCCCTCATCCTAGCTCCTTGTGGATGACAGGTCATTTCAGTCCTCTACCCACGGCTAGTGTCAGAAGCAATGCAGGAAGACACAACATATCCACAACTGGGCTGCTTCACTTATATAGCAACCCCCCCTTTTCTGTTCCTTCATAGAGGAAATAGAGAAGATAGGGAGAAATCTGTTTAAGCTGCTTCAAAATACCATCCGTATACAGCCATCCTCCACTCACCTCTAGCTCCCTGCCTTCTCCCTTCCTTGCTCAAGAAATAGTCCCCTTGTTATGACCATGAACACAAACTTTTAAAAATGGTATGCATAAACCGTGTTAATGTGTCTTGTCGGAAACCATGCCATGGAGATGTAGTCAAGGTTGGTTCACATGAATTGCTTGTAGATGGTTATTAGTGTTTTTCTATTGTCTAGAGTCAGTATATTCCTGAAATATTTGAGTAAGTTTGTCTTCTTGTTGATTTTTACTGTCATGTCTTTGATTTGTGGGCAGAAAGTCTTGACTTAAGAGTATCAAATGTGAGGCTTAGAATTTTTGTGTTCTTTTCCCTGTGGAAGAGTTTGAAGTTTTACAAATCTACTACTATTATTTTCTACTAATTCACTTTATGGTGGTTGTCTGGAGTGAGTAATGTTACAGTTGATTTCTACGATGAAGCTTCCATTCTGTTCTTCAGACATGATATTCTTCCGATTTAAATCTGAATTCCAATTTTTTTTTTCCCTGACAATGATCTTGATTTTTGGTCATTAATTCCCGATTGTCATTAATTCCTGATTGTAATAAACGATCCTGTTAAAAAAATATTTTGTTGTGGTTGAATAATTTTTGGTGGATGTGAAATTTTGGGCGATTCATATGTCGGCTGTACCTGTGTGTAAGTGGTTTATTTTATGCTGGCCCGGAAGTGATTCATTTTGTGTAGCATTGCGTGGTGTGGTGTGCATGTGAACATATAGCAAGGTGATGATGGGTAGATTTTAATCTGGCCGAATTATATCGATAGCAACATCAACAGAACAGCTTGCATGCGTTTGTTTACTAGCGATTCAGCCCAGGGACTCAGCCTAGGCCCGCAGCCCCCTGACCCCCACCAGGGGCTCTGCTCCTGGACCCCCAGCCAACGTAGATTTCTTTTTGGTTACCCACTATCATGCCTGTTCTTTTGGATGAGGTACATTGTCTTCATGCTATAATATTAGTTAACAGCCTCTTGTTATTTTTATAGATATGTCTATGATCTATTTGGAAAGTATGTATCTGGGGATCTCATTAAAAGCTTTGTGTGTAGCAACCATATTTATGGTGGGGCTTTTTTTTTTTTTTTTATTGAATCCTTCGAGTAATTATCGCATGATGTTTGTGAACAGTGCTGGTGGATTGGCTTTTCTTGAAGCCATGTTGATTGAGGGAAGTAGGTTAGTTATTTATTTTTTACTGTTCCATTTATGATTTGTCATTATTATAAACTTTGATTGGTCTGAAGTTAAATATTCTGTTGACTTTCAGATGGCCCGCACTCAGAAGAACAAGGCCACCATGGGGCACTTGGGTCTTCTGAAAGCCAAACTGGCAAAGTTACGCCGAGAACTTATAACACCAAAAGGTGGTGGAGCAGCTGCAGGAGAAGGTTTTGATGTAGCAAAGACTGGTGATGCTCGAATTGGCTTTGTTGGTAAGGAATAATTCATATTCAGCATATCCTAATGAACCATTTCATTGCTGTTATCAACTTATACCAATATTTTGGCTTCCAAGTAATTTCATTTTGCTCTCTTTGCAGCAGAGGGGTTAAGCAAGATAAAGACCAAGTAGTTCCTTTTAAAAGTTTGTAGTGCATTTCCAGAATGAAATTGTCTGGCTCTGGGGAACCAAAACATATCAGTGAAGCTTATACAGATACTTAAGTTACAGAATGATTTTTATTTGTGTGGAAATTTGTATACATATGTGCAAGAAACAGGTTGTTCTCCTGGACAGATTTTCTGCAGATTTGTGCATACTAAAAAGTATCTTTAGATCTTGAGTAACTGTATTTCTTGTTTATCCATGTTTGTATGATGATGAAATACAGCAAATGGGAAAGGAAGTGAGCAGCAAACATAGGCAGTAGTACTTAGAATTGTTGTGATGGATCAATGAAAATGGTGATTATTACTTGCATGTGGTGGTCCTGCAAAATTATATATATATATATATATATATATATCTGTGTGTGTGTGCGCGCGCGCTCGCACATGTGTGTGTTTGTTTGTTTGTTTCTTACACCTGACATGAATTGATAACTAGAAACTGCTTCCCCAACTACCACTGTTGATGACATAGAGACAGTTTCATACCAGTGGAGCATGGGCAGTTGTCCAATATTATTTCCTTGAGAAATCTGTAGGAAGGCCATAGTACTGTTGCCAGCCACTCTGTGGCTCAGGTTTTCCACTTAGTGAAGCTTTAGGCAACAATTATTGATTATAACTGATGTAAAAATTCAAAACTAATATTAGTTTAATTTTAGCATGTTTACACAACTAGAAGTTAGGCAGTTTGAGATCATTAGTGGTGCATTTTATGGGCAATTCATTGGGCAAAAATTCAAAATTACTTAACTGTTTCATACTTATTGTACTATATTTTTGGCCTGTTCTACAAATTGGTACATGATTGTGATTTGCATGGGGTGGAAAACCTGTCTATATACCAAGGGCTTTTTCCCCCTTACAAGGGAGGTAGCCAAGTCAAAAGACAATATCTACTCCCATCCACCACCCCTTCCTCCCTTTCATCTTAGCTCCTCATGGATATTAGATTATCCATGTATCCTGCCCACTGCTCTGGGTCAGAATCATTGCAGCAAAACTCAGCACTTCCACAGCAAAGCTGCTTTACGTAATCAGTGACTCCCCCCCCCCGCCCTTCATCCCTTCATGCAGAAAAAAATAGAAGACAGGGAGAAGTCCCTTCAGACTGTCAAAATATCATTCATACATACCCACTCCCCACCCCTAACCTCTCCTCCCCCACCCTTTCCCTGAAAATAGTTGAAGTTGGATGCGAAAGAGATCTTTACCCCAGTCCAGGAACAGTGTCAGGCCCTTCAGGGCTGCATCTATAGATGGTGGTGAAGGGGTTGATGGTTTTTGGGATTGAGCAGCTACATTGTCCATCTTGCAGGACCACCACATGCAAGTATCCATCATTGCTCCATATATATATGCATATATGCGTGTGTGAGTGTGTGTGTGTGTGTCTGTCTGTCTGTCTGTCTGTCTGTCTTACCACATTGATTCTGACCTAGGGCAGTGGGTAGGAGAGGGATGATTCTTCATTCACAGGGATGATGATATGGTTTAACGTCGCACACTCCCCCCTATCGGGAAGCTAGGACGGTGCCCCTCACAGAGGGTTTTGTAGCGTGGAATTTAATAAACCATGCCCAAGATAGAAATGAAACAAATGGGTGGGGATAGGTGGATGTCTTGGCAGGCTACCACTCTTATAAGGGGGAAGAAGCCTTTGGTATATATGATGATTCTATGATGGATGCAAGTCTGTATATGAGTGTCCTTTGAGTATGACTACTCACAGTGCAATGTATATGTCATGACAAATAGGAGAGACTGTGGTTTGTTTGCTTGTAAAATATGACATAGGTTTACCTTTAAACTTCAACTATTCCTCTTGTCTGTTCTTTAAATTTTGCCTTACCACTTCCCCCTACAAATCTACTAAAGGTCCTTTCTCCCCTTATAAAGCAGGGTAGCCAAGTCAGAACACACACCCACTTTATTCACGTTAAAACCTATATAATGCTCCTCCCCATCTCAGCATCTCGAGGATGAAAGGTCATCCCTGTCCCCTTCCACACTGCTCAGATCAAGAGTATTGCAGTAAGGCATAGTGCAGAGCCCAATAACTGGAGGAAATTTACTCCCACATGATGGTAACTCCTGTCTTCATCCACTCGAAAAAATTATGGAGCGGATGAGAACATCCCTTTGGACCATGACATTCTTTCATCCATTCCCTGGCTCTCTCCATTCACTTGTATCATTTGCACACTCTCTTTCCTGCTCCATAGACATTCCTCGTGCATCCAAGGCTCTCTTCACCCCATACATCTACCTCATTCTTGGTCTTCCTCTCAAGTTTACTTCATCAATTTCTACTTTCCACATTATTTTTGCTAATCTTTCTTCACTTGTTCTTTCGATTTCCCAAAGCAGCTTCAACACCCATTAATTTGCCCTGTCCAGCAGCCATTTCTTACTCCATTCTTGTAACACTTCATATTTTTTTTTCAAACATTTCATTTCAGAAATGTATTTGTATTTTAAAAAGGGATGAAGGAAATTGTTCCACTCACTATTTTGATTTTATTGTTTGGACAGACCTGCAAATGATGGCTAAATTAGGGACTCCCTTTCATGGGGAGATCTTCCAAAGAAGGAAAAAAGATAAGTGGTCTTGGGTTGTTTCAAACATGATGAATCCTTCTTTTCATTTGTAGGTTTCCCTTCTGTTGGGAAGTCAACACTGCTGAGTAACCTGGCAGGTGTCTACTCGGAGGTTGCTGCATATGAGTTCACAACCCTCACCACAGTCCCTGGATGTATCAAGTACAAGGGAGCAAAAGTTCAGGTTGGTTCCTCTTAATCCTCAACTCAAAGAATGTCTGGTCTGTGGAAAGAGTGAATAAGGAAAGACTAGTAAAGTGAATGTAGAAATCTAAGTGGATGGGGTAAGCATGAAAGCAAGGCAGTAAAAAGTTGTTGTTATGGGGTACAGTTTACCAATGCTCTTTCCTTGTGAACAATTATGGGCCACTGTTGTGCATTACCTTATATTTTGTATGTTGACAGAGAGTGATAAAAGCAGGTGGCCAACCAAGATTTATTGTTCCTATTGTCAGCTCCTGCAAAAAATAAAATAAGTAAATCTTACAATCACCCACTCTCCCATGAGAACATACATGTACAGAACTTTCTACCTTTTAGGTCTATCGTAGTGGAGAGTTGATGGTGGAAATGTGTCTAGAAAGAGAGTTGATGATAGCAAATACAGTGTTTAAGAAGAAAGTCAAGCATAAGTACAAATGGGAGAGGGTGGTAGATAGAGCGTTGATGGATTATGTATTGGTAAATAGGATTATGATAGGAAGAGTTAAGGATGTACATGTGGTAAGGGGAGAGGGTGGGGGAATATCAGATCATTTTTTGGTGGAAGGTAAGTTGAGAGTGGAGGAAGAGGAAAGGGACAAAAGGTAGGGAGGTGCTTAGAGTGAACTCTTTCAATGAAAAGGAAAAGGAGAAGGAGTACAAGAAGAAGCTGAAGGAGGAGTGGGAGGGAGTGAAGGATAGAGTAGAGGTAGGTGTGGAGGAGGAATGGGGATGGTTCAAGGAGGGAGTCACAAAGTGTGCAAGGATGGTGTGTGGAACAAGAAGGACAGGAGGAAATAGAAGGAAGGGTAGTGAATGGTGGGATGAGGAAACAAAGAAGGTTGTAGAAGAGAAGAAGTGAGCTTTCACAGATTGGTTGCAAAATAGGATGAGGGAGTCATATGAGAGGTACAAAGAAAAGAAAAGAGAAGTAAAGCAAAAGGTAAAGGAGGCAAAGAGGAGAGCAGATGTGAAGTGGGGTAAGAGTATGACAGAAAATTTTGTAAGTAATAAAATGATGTTTTGGAAAGAAATTAAGAGAGGAAGAGGAGGCGAGTCAAGTAGAGAAGAAAAGGTAAAATGTGCAGATGGAGAGATGATAATGGAAGAGAAGGCAGTAAGGGGAAGATGGGCAGAATATTTTAGGGAGTTGCTAGATGTGAAGGAGGATAGGGAGGTGAAAGATAGTTGCAGTGGGAAATGCTAAGAAAATGACCATGATGAGTGAGGAAAATGGAGGAGAAATAAGGAAGGATGAAGTGAAGGCAGTTGTTAAGATGATGAAAGCAGGTAAGGCACCTGGTCTAGATGGATGCCATGCAGAATGTCTAAAAAAGGGAGGTACAGTGATGGTGTACTGGTTGGTGAGGTTATTTAATGTTTGCTGGAGAGAGGGTAGAGTGCCGGAGGACTGGAGGAGTGCCTGTATAGCTCCACTTTTCAAGGGAAAAGGGGACAAGTATGAATGTAGTAGTTTCAGAGGGATTAGCTTGTTAAGTGTAGTTGGGAAGGCTTATGGGAGGATCTGGATATAGAGGATTAGGAGAGGAACAGAGGGAGTAATTGGTGAGGAACAGTGTGGATTTAGGACAGGTAGAGGTTGTGTAGATCAGATCTTTGTGGTAAGACAAATATGTGAGAAAGCTATAGGAAAGGGGAAGGATGTTTTTTGGGCTTTTATGGATCTGGAAAAGGCTTATGATAGGGTAGACAGAAAGGCACTGTGGGAGGTTATGCAGATATATGGGATAGGAGGAAAGCTTCTAGGAGCTGTCAAGAGTTTTTTTGAGAGTAGTAGAGTTTGTGTCAGGATTAGAAATGGAGAGAGTGAGTGGTTCGAGATAAAGGTGGGACTTCATCAAGGATGCGTCATGTTGCCCTGGCTGTTCAACTTATACATGGATGGGGTAGTGCGAGAGGTAAATGCAAGGGTAGTGGGTCAGGGATTGGAGATGGTTAAAGAAAATGGAGAAAAGTGGGAGGTGAGCCAGCTGTTGTTTGCGGACGACACTGCGCTTGTGGCAGGATCGGAGGAGGGATTGAGGAAGTTGATGACAGAGTTTGGGAGAGTATGTGATAGAAGAAAGCTAAAGATAAATGTGGGTAAAAGTAAGATGATGAGATGTACAAGGGGTGAAAGTGGCAGTAGTCTGGAAGTGAGCATTAAGGGAGAGCGACTGGAGGAAGTGGATAGTTTTAGATACTTGGGTGCAAATGTGGCAGGAAAACGTGGAGGTAGAATGTAGATTGATAGAAGCGAGTAAATGCCTTGGTGGATTGAAGAGTGTAATGAGGAATAGACATTTGGGAATGGATGCTAAGAGGAGACTGTATGAAGGAGTGATTGTGCCAACAGCACTGTATGGGGCAGAAACATGGAACATAAGAGAGGAGTTTGAATGTGTTTGAGATGAGATATCTGAGAAGTATGATGGGGGTTACTAGGCTAGATATTGTGAGAAATAAGGAGGTGAGGAGAAGAACAGGGGTGAAAATTGAGTTGGGAGATAGGGTTGATGAAAGAGTATTAGGATGGTTTGGACACATGGAAAGAATGAGTGAAGAAAGAATAGTAAAATAGGTATGGAAGGCAGATGTGGAGGGAGTGAACATGAAGGGATGTCCTAGGATGAGGTGGATGGATGGGGTGAAGGGGGCTTTGGTGAAGAGGGGAATGTCTGTTGAGGAAGGACAGGAGAGGACAGAAGATAGGGGTGAATGGAGAATGGTTGTATATGGATGATGATGTGATGCATGGGTAGTATGTGTGAGCAAAATTTGACGCAGCCCGAAGGGATTTCTCCCCGTCTTCTCCTTTTATGCATGGGGGGACGGAGAGGGGGTGTCGCCGATTTAATGAAGCGGCCTTGCTGTGGATGTGCTGTGTCGTGCGACACTGCTTCTGACCCAGGGCAGTGGACAAGGTGCAGGGATGACCCGTCATTCAGGAGGTGATAAGATAAGAGGGAGGGTGGAGGGGATGTGGAGTGTATTCAGGGATGGAATGGGTGGGAATGATTTTATGCCTTTTCCTTTTTGGCTACCTCCCTTGTAAGGGGGAAAAAGCCTAGATATATGTATGTATATACTAAGGGGTTCTTCCTCCTTATAAGGGAGATATCCAGTCAAGGCATGCACCCACTCTCACCCATTTCCCTCTCGTCTTAACATCTTGTGAATGAAGGGTCATCCTTGTCTCCTGTCCACTGCCTGGGTCAGAAGCAATGCAGCAAGACACAGTACATTTACAGCAGGGCTGCTGTGGTGTCCAACGTCCCATTGGGTACCACAAAATAATACAATAAAACCTTATCAATTACCTTTCCCTCCACTACCCTTTTCCTTGTATACATATGGTTGGCTCTCTTCTTAAACACGACTTCTGCATCATCTCTCCACCATAATTCTTACCTGTAACTTTAAAATTCCTTGCTACTCCATCTATGAGCTCATCTACTTCAGCATTGAGGTCCCCAAACACCTCTACATTTACATTTCTCCCAAATCTCTATACACTCATTTAAAGGTCAGATATCAACAGATATACCATTCACTAAAAATCATCGAAAAAGTACTTTTTAAAAGCATACAAATAAAGTTTTTACCTATTACAGAAGAATTTATTCAGAAAATTCAATTTTAATTGCGCCTCGCATACCACTTTTCCGAAGTCTAGATATTCAGAATAACAATATTGTTTGTTTGGCAACTGTGACGTCACGAACGTGGAATTCCCCGAACCTTTCCCGAAGCGCACGGGTGGAATGTTTCGAATAGCAGACGACGCAATGAAATGAAGACAAAACTGTTTTTTGCCAAATTTGATAAGATGTAGATGGTGGAATTATATAGAATACTGTCAGTATTTTTTTTTTATGTACATTAAACTGTAAATACAAAAAGTTATGGAAGTCTTGATATCTGACCTTTAAAGGTCAGATATCAAGACTTCCATAACTTTTTGTATTTACAGTTTAATGTACATAAAAAAACATACTGACAGTATTCTATATAATTCCACCATCTACATCTTATCAAATTTGGCAAAAAACAGTTTTGTCTTCATTTCATTGCGTCGTCTGCTATTCGAAACATTCCACCCGTGCGCTTCGTGAAAGGTTCGGGGAATTCCGCGTTCGTGACGTCACAGTTGCCAAACAAACAATATTGTTATTCTGATTATCTAGACTTCGGAAAAGTGGTATGCGAGGCGCAATTAAAATTGAATTTTCTGAATAAATTCTTCTGTAATAGGTAAAAACTTTATTTGTATGCTTTTAAAAAGTACTTTTTCGAGCAATACGATGATTTTTAGCGAATGGTATATCTGTTGATATCTGACCTTTAAATTGATCCAAAAAGCCTTTCATTCGTGTTCATTTTTCTCACTACCAGGACTGAATATATTCACAAAACCCACATCTCCCATTCCAGTTTTATCTTCACCAACATTATCTTTGAAGGCACCTCCCTCCATTCCACCTCACACTTTCCTGTCCATCACTTACCAGCAGAGCCACTTTTTCTTTCCCCCACTCCACACTCCCAAAATCAAATGTGTCCTACTTGTCAACTTAGTTTCACATAACACTGACACATCTAATTTCCTTCCCTCAAACAAACTACCAATCTCTTCCCTATTATTTTATTCTGCACTACAACCATACACATTTAATGACCCAATTACTAGGGTTCTGGTTGAAGTCCTCCCAAACCCTTGTTTGTTTTGACTTTTTGTAGGAGGAATATGCAAAGAGCAGGATCCTTAGTTCCATCACTGTCCCACTGAATCACCTTTTATGACATGCATTGGCAGAATTCTTCCCCCCCCCCCCACACACCATAGAATGATACAGAAAAAGATAGTCATACATACATATACCCCCTTTCAAGGGAGGTAGCCAAAAAGGGAAAGGCACAAAAACACCCCCACCCATTTCATCCCCAAATACACTCCACACCCCTCCCACCCTCCCTCTCATCTGAGCACCTCCTGGATGACGGGTCATCCCTGCACCTTGCCCACCGCCCCGGGTCAGAAGCAGTGCCGCAAGACACAGCACATCCACAGCAAGGCCGCTTCATTTCATCGGCGACCCCCCCTCAAAAGATAGTCATAGAAATGGTAAAGGACTGTTTCAGGGGAACAGCATAGAGGAGAGACAGCTGTAATACAAAAGTATCATCATTACTGTATAAGTAGAGCTTTTTATCTCTAACATAGATATGTGCCTCCAGATTTAGGGGGGCACCCCATTAGTCCCTAAAGTATTGGCTGCAATACCCTATACTGGGATATATACATATGTATACATATATACATTTGTATATGTGTGACAACAAATGTGATTAAATAGTAATTTGCAATACCTTGTAGAATGAATATTTTTGTAATTGAAAATAGCATTCTTTGATCTGACATCTGTTCATACTTTCCAGTGCTCTTTGAATACTTCTGTTTTCAATGTTTTTTGTTCTTCCTTAGCTTCTAGACTTGCCAGGTATCATTGAGGGAGCCAAAGATGGCAAAGGTCGAGGCAAACAGGTCATTGCTGTTGCAAGAACTTGTTCCCTCATCTTCATTGTTTTAGATGTTCTGAAACCACTTGGTCACAAGAAGCTGATTGAACACGAGTTAGAAGGCTTTGGCATCAGATTAAATAAGGTAAGACAGACCATAGAGTGAGTATTTGTTGTTTCCCAGCATTTCTATCCTTATTCTTGTTCTGCCATAGAGTGTGGGAAGGCAAGAATTTACAAAGTGTCATGAAAGCTGTGTGGAGAAATTAAAGTATGATAGTGGAGTTATTGAAAGGACCATCGCTAGCCACTGTGAGGCTGTGGGTTATCCATTTAGTGAAACCTGAAGTCAATCCATCCATTGCCCCTGGTCTCATGCAGATTAATTGATTGAAGCCTGAAGCATTGCTACTAGTAGTGGAGGTCAACATGACAATAGTTTAAACACTGCCACCAATGTGTTGGGCCAAGGATATGGTTAATTAAACTCTGTGCTACTAAGTCATCTGTAAGGAGCCCCTTACTTGCCTCCTGATAGGGGGAGTTTGCCACATTAAACCAGATCGAATTGAATTATTATTGTTTGCAGTGTGGCTCTGCTGTGGATGTGCTGTGTCTCGCTGCTTTGCTTCTGACCCAGGCAATGGGCAGGAGACAGGGATGACCCTTCATCCACAAGGAGCTAAGAAAAGAAGGAAACAAGGGTGGTGGATGGGAGTGGGTTGCATTCCTTGACTGGCTACCTCCCTAACAAGGGGAAGGAAGCTGTTGGTATATAGGGCGTTGTTACTTGTGGTGAAGGTTGAGGGGATGGTGGTTTGAGTCTTGCCACCGGTGAAGTTGAACCAAGGGCATGATTCATTAAATTCCATGCTACAAAGTCCTCTGTGAGGGGCACCATCCTAGCCTTCCAATAGGGGGGAGTTTGTGACATTAAACCATATCACATAATTATCCCCAACCTCCTCCATTCTGCTATCCTCAAATCCCTCCTGAACCAAGTGTGTGATTCCACCTCATTGATACAATATTGTCCCCAAGGATAGAAATGCTGGTTGTTGCTGATGAAATACTAAATACCCTGGAAATTGAATGGCCATCACCTCAGCCCACAAGTCACTCAATGAAGAGCCCCTGTGTTGTCTGACATTGGTATGGATTTCTTTTTATGATAGTATAAGTGAAATTATTTATATAAATCTTTCCTTGGTATGGTCTACTAGTTTGAACATTCTTCATTCTTCTCCCAGGAACCTCCCCAAATTACTTTCCGTCGTAAGGAGAAGGGAGGAGTCAACTTGCAGTGTCTTGTTCCACAGACAGAACTTGATATGGAAACAGTCAAGGTAAGATAATATATATATATATATATATATATATATATATATATATATATATATATATATATATATATATATATATATATATATATATATATATATATATATATATATATATATATATATTTTTTTTTTTCTTCTTCTTCTTCTTCCCCAAGTAGATGTATCTTTATTGATAAGGTGTCCAGATTGATAAGGGATGTAGATGTCCAAATTTAGATTATCCATCCACATTAGTAAAGGTATATCTGCCTTGACTAACATCATGGTCTGTCCTGTCCTCCTTAGAGTTTTCTGTTGAATGATATGGTTCCACTTCACAAAGGAAAAGGGGACAAATATGAATGTATAACGTGAGAAATTCGCTAGTGGACTGCGACATCAATCGGATAATTTTTATGACCGTCGCATGTAAGACTCGAACCTACCACTCAGGTACTGCCCAGTAGCCTTATGACCTCTGATCAGTAGGTTCAAGTTCTACATGCGACATTCATAAAAATTATCTGATGAATGTATATTTTTAGAGGAATCAATCTTTGAGTGTAGTAGGAAAGGCATATGAGAGGGTGTTATTTCTGAGGATTAGCAGGGGGAACAGGGAGTAATTGAGGAAGAACAGAATAAAATTATGAAAGGTAGTTGTGTGAGCCAAATTTTTGTTGAAAAGCCGATATGTGAGAATTTTTTGCAAAAGATTAATATGTCTTTTGGGCCTTAATGGATCCAAAGAAGGCTTATGATGAGGTTAACAGGAAGGCATTGTGGGAGATGTGGAGGTATGGGATAGAGGTAAAGTTGTTAAGGGCAGTCTAAAACTTTTACGAGTAATAGAGCTTGTATTAGGATTGGAAATGATGAACGAATGGTTTGAGATGAAATGTCTGAGAAGTATGGTAGGGGTTACAAGGTTGGAAAGAGTGTGAATCGAGGTGAGGAGGAGATTGGGGGGTGGTAAAGGAGATGGCAGATGGGGCTGATGAAAGAGTATTGGGATGGTTTGGACACATTGAAAGAATGAGTGAAGAAAGATTAGTAAAAGAGGTGTGGAAGGCAGAGGTGGATGGAGTGAAGTTGAAGGGACAACTGAGGGTGAGATGGATGGCTGGGGTAAAAGGGGCATTTAGTAAGAGGGCAACTGTTGAGCAAGGAAGAGAGAGGGCAGGAGATAGTGGTGAGTGAAGAATGTTGTGTATAGATCATACTGTTTTGCAAGGAAAGGAGGGAGTGGGCAAAGGGGGTTAATGACTGGTAATGTGTGAATGATATTTTGACACAACCCAAGAGGATCTCTCCCCATTTTCTCCTTTTCTGCATGAGGGAATAGAGTGGGGAGGTCGCCAGTTAATGGAAGCAGCCTTGCTGTGGATGTGCTGTGTCTTGCTGTATTGCTTCTGACCTAGGGCAGTGGCAGGATACAGGGATGACCTGTCATCCTTAAGGAGCTAAGATGAGAGCAAAGAAGGGGTGGTGCATGCTTTTTGTTTGCTACCTTCTTTATAAGGGGAAATGTACTCTTTGGTTTATGTAGATATGTTTCCTCTTGCCTATGGTCAGCTGTGTTTGTGTGATGCAAAGTGTTGTTGGGTCAAAGAGTCTTACATGAGATTTTGTATATAACATTTTCTTGAATTCTTCTATGGAAAGGATTTTAGTTTCTGCATTAGATGAGCTGTTGATGTGTAGTACAATCAGTTGATAATGATTGTTGCCTTGTTTTATTGACTGGAAACCCACAGCTTCAAAATGCAGGTAATGGTCCTTGGGCCTTCCCATAGAGCTCTGTGGGAAGAAGCTTTGGGACTGATTTTTGTGTTCTATTAGTGTTGGACTGTTTCCATAACACCAACGGAAAGTAGTAGGTTTTTGATCAGACATTTGATACAACAATTGATCAGTTAAACACTTACTGGAAAACCTTTGTTATTTTCAGGGTATATTGTCAGAATACCGCATCCACAATGCAGATGTGGTTCTTAAGTATGATGCCACAGCTGATGACCTCATTGATGTAATTGAAGGCAATCGTGTCTACATCCCTTGCATCTTCCTGCTCAACAAGATTGGTATGTTATTATTAAATATTTTCTCAAACAGTTTAGAAGAGGGTGCTTAGATCAAATATTTGTTGTAAAACAGGTATGTGAGAAGTATTTGACAAATTGTATATATACTGAGTACTTTGTAGTGTGGAACCATGCCCATGTTTGAACTTGACAGTGCCAGGGTTCAAACTGTCATCACCTTGAATTCCATTACAAGTAGCAATTCTTTTGTGGAGTGTGTTAGATATAGGGAATAGGTGAAAATCTGATAAAGATAGTAAACTTTTTTTCAGAGTGGTTGGACTGTGACAATTAGGGATAAAGAGTGAATGGTTTGAGGTAAATGTAGAACTGCATTAGGGTTGTGATGTCACCGAACTGTTCAGTGTGCATGTGGATGGGGTCCAAGAGTACCAGAGAAAAGTTTGTAGTTGGTAGGAAAGGGTATAGGGATTGACAGATTATGGAGACAGGTGGCAATGAAACTTTAAGGCTAGAGTATAGAGCTTTATTTAGAACCAGACATTACTATCACATGGACCTTCTTCAATGGACTCAGTAGAAGGCCCAAGGAATTAAGATGTCTGGTTATGAATAAAAATCCATACTCTAGTCTTAAAGTTTCATTGCCTCCTTGTCTCCATAATCTGATTGGGAGATGATTATCTATTTTAAACACTTTAATTTAACATGCCTCCCATCCCACCACCTTGTGTTTGAAGGGTCATGCCATTTGAAGTTTGTATTAGATTTTTGTAGTAGGTGTTGTATCGAGGTGAAAGTGGATTGAATATTACGGTATTTTCATACAGATCAGATCAGCATTGAAGAGCTGGACATCATCTATCGCATTCCCCATTGTGTTCCCATCTCAGCACATCACAAGTGGAACTTTGATGACTTACTAGACAAGATGTGGGATTATTTAAAACTCATCAGAATGTAAGAAACCCAAACAGTTTTCTGCTATATTTCTATACTTCTTTAACTTTTAGTAATTATTCTTTTCTTGTATGCATGATGTGATCTGGACCTGTGAAAAGTTGAAAGGAGAAAGGATTGAACCAAGATGCCTATTGTTCTTTCCATAGCTACACAAAGCCCAAGGGACAACTGCCTGACTACAGTGCTCCAGTCGTTCTGCAATCAGAGAAGAATTCTCTTGAAGACTTCTGTAACAAGATTCATCGCACCATTATAAGAGAATTCAAATAGTAAGTAGAGCAACTCCTTTTCCCAGGGTCTGTCTCAACTGAGAATTATCTACCATTAGAACAAAATCTTTGAGTATCAAGTCATAACAGTTAGTTTGTGACTCACTTTTGGAGTAGATTGGATAAATTTTACCGTACTGGAATGGTAATAATACTTGCATATACCAAAGACTTTTTCCCTCATACAAGGGAGGTAGCCATAAAAACAAAGGCATAAAATCCACTCCCACCCATTCCATCCTCACATACTCCACTCCCATTCACCACCCTCCCTTCCTCTTTTAATTTCTTTCCAAAACATCTTTTTATAATTTTCAAAAAACATCTTTTTATAACTTTCAAAATTGTCTGTCATACTCTTACCCCATTCCACATCAGCTCTCCTCTTTGCTTCCTTTATCTTATGCTTAACTTCCCTTCTCTTTACTTTGTACCTCTCGTATGATTCCATTGTCCTAATTTGTAGCCAATCAATGAAAGCCTGCTTCCTCATCCCACCACTCACTACCCTTCCTTCTATTTCCTGCCGCCCTCCTTGAACCATCCCCATTCCTCCTCCACTCCTAGTTCTATTCTATCCTTCACTCCTCTCTCAGCTTCTTCTTATACGCCTTCTCCTTTTCTTTCTCATTTAAGCAGTTCACTCTAAGTACCTCCCTACCTTCTGCCCTTTTCCTCTTTCTCCACTCTCAATTTACCTTCCAGAAAATGATCTGATATTCCCCCACTCTCTCCCCTTAGAACATGTACATCCTTAACTCTTCCTACCATACTCCTGGTCACCACTATATAGTCCAATAACGCTCTATCTGCCACCCTCTTCCATGTGTACTTATGTTTGCCTTTCTTCCTAAACACTGTATTTGCTATCAGCTGTCTTTCAAGACACATTTCCACCTTCAATTCTCCAATATGATTGTTACCTCGAACTCCATACTTCCCAATCACTCCATCTATTGGTTCATTTCCTACCCTAGCATTAAGGTCTCCCAATACAACTACATTGACATTTCTCTCAAATCCCTCTATGCACTCATTTAAATCTACCCAAAAAGCTTCCCGTCTCTCTATGCTCTTCTCACTACCAGGCCCATATGCACTTACAAAAACCCACATCTCCCTTCCCAGCTTCACTTTCATCCACATCATCCTTAATGAAACTTTCCACTCCACTACCCGCTTACTTATCTCTCCCTTGTCCCCTCTTCACCCCTGAGAACCTCCCAGCTACACTCCCAAACTCACACTTGCCCCTCTCTTTCAATTTAGTTTCACTCAAAACCAGCACATCCATCTTTCTTCTCACAAACATACTGCCTATCTCTTCCCTTTTACTCTCATCTGTACCACATCCATGCACATTAAAAGACCCAAACCTTTGGGTACTGGTTGGAAAACTCCTAGACCCTCTTATGCCTTGACTTTTTTTAGGAATGTCCCCTTTGGGGCTACAGGTAGCAGGACTCCTAATCCTATCCCCTGTCCTGTTTTTTGTCACTTCTTACAACTCAAGTGGGAAGACTTGGTGGTGGCATTCTTTTCCCCCACCATAGGGTAGGCAAAAAAAGGAAATGAATATTCAGAGAAATGGTAGATACTCACTCTCTGTGAGTATAAAGGAGGGACAGCCGTAGTATAATAAGTGTCATCATTTCTCTATGAACAGTCTTCCTCTATCACAGACAAAATAATGTGTGGCTCTGGTCCGTAGGGGCGCCCCATATAGACCCTAAAGTATCAACTGCATGCTACTTTGCCACAATAACATGCAGCACTTTTCAATTTAATCATGTCTTATTTTTCTAGTGCACTTGTGTGGGGAACATCAGTGAAGCATCAGCCACAGAAGGTGGGCAAGGAGCACTTCCTAAATGATGAAGATGTCGTCCAAATTGTAAAGAAAGTTTAGGTTTATATTGTGATTATGGTAATGATAAAGCAGTGAAATTTTTAATTGTGAGCATATATTTGAGTACGATCATCCTAATATCTTTTCATTCACTCATCATTTTCCTGAGAGCACAAGTTATTTTTTTTTTTAAGAAAGGCTTATATTCCACTCCATGTATAGCACTTCATCATATATCAAGGGTTTTGGAATATGGAATTTAATATTTGTGTCAGAGGTACTTCCCATCTCAATTGCTGTTGTAATAATTAAGCAGCATTACTTCTGATTTTGGCAGTGGACAGAGATGACCCTTCATCCACAAGGAGCTGAGATAAAAGGGAAATGGGTGATGGATGGCAGTAGGATGTGTTGGGGTGGGTGCATTGGGTGTATGCCTCAGGTGGCTACTTGCCTTATAAGGGGAAAGAAACCTATTGTTATAGATATATAAATTAATTTCCAGGCTTTTACCGAGCAGAAATTTTATGAGGGAGTAATTGTTTTGCCAGAAAAGTAGTTGTACTACCCTGTATGGATTTATATCAGTAGTTTGTATATTTTCAGTCCTGATACCCAAGATCCAACCCAAATTAATCAGATACTTCCTGTAATACTGTTCTATCAATATATACCACATCGATCAGAGCCTAAAAGAAACTGCCCCAACAACCCTACCTGGGAAAAAAAAAAAGATGAGATCCGTAAGAAACTATAAGTTAATGCTAAAGCAGAAAACCTGGAAGTGAACCAACAAACAATATATAATCTCTGGAAATACCGAGCAACCAAAGTCCGAAATTAAAAGAAGTAAAACCCAAAACGGACTTAGGGTGCTGAAGCCAAGGGAGTCACCCCCTGAGGATATTGAGGCGTAACTTTAAAGAATACCCAGGTTAGATATAATATTCCAAGGAGTTAATTTTTTTCTTTGTATAGGAACCCCTATAGCTAAATATAATCACCAAAGGATAACTGGGATGCAGGGTAGCCCAGTGGATACCATGTTGAACTCATGACCAGGTGGTCATGAGTTCTATTCGAGGGACCCATTGCGGGCTATGTTGCATTGGTTCCCGACAGCCCAGGCCAGGCAGGGAGGCAACCCAAACATTGGCCTAAAATACTCAGTGACTTACCACAAATGTCGGGCTTTGCCCTACCAGGGGTTTTTCACTTCCCACATTATTGGAGTGGGATGGCGAGTTTTTAAAAAAGATAAGAAGTGCTGCATATAAATTGTATATACATACACCAAAGGCCCTTTTCCATCTCAGCACCTTGGGATGCCAGGAAAACATTCTGCCCAGTAGTTAAAAAAATAAACAATAAATTTGGTAAAGGGGGCCTTACAGCAGAGGAAAAATGTCTGATGATAGCTGGGAAAAGTTTAACTATTGCTGCATGACGAAAAATAGAGCTATACCTGGCAGTGATTCAATTTGTGGAGCTGGACTACATGTGCTTGTGGGTTCATTAAGCCTTAATCTTTGTCAAGAATTATAGAAACCATTTGCTTTGAGATATTCATCAAATGTTTATTAATAAAAGACAAGACTTGAAATTATTTTTTAATCATTTTCTTGCTTGGAGAGTACAAGAACAGATGCTGTACAATCAGAGTTTGAGTTGGCTTGGAACTTAAGTCACATCTACTGGATTGTATCAATTCATTGCTTTTGTTCTAATACAGCCTTGCAAAAACCTAACACAGTCTTATTTACCTTGACTTTTGATGGAAGATGCTGGCATGTTAAGCCTACTGTATTAAAACACCTGGATAGAATTGTGCTTTATAGCCCAAAACCAACACTGCCTTCAGTTTCCTTGATTGGAACCTACAGTCCCACAGTTTCATTAATTACTTGCAAAGTTAGAGCATTTCTATTGCTCTTTAATTTTTAGTTAAAAAGTATTTATGTATTTACTCTGATATAACAATGGAAGAGGGACCGATGATGGGTACTTGCATGTGGTGGTTCTGCATGATGGACAGCAAAGCTGCCCATTTTCAAAACCTGTCAGGAAGTGCAGCCCTGAGGAGACTAGCACTTGGTCTCCAGGTCTGGCCCAAGATATTTATCAACTTCCAACTGTATTTCTTACATGCTGAGAGCTGACAACAAAGTGACTGTTCCCCTCACCCTACCACTTGCAGCAGGTAACATGAAATGCCCCCACACTAACACAGCCCAGGTAACATTCCAAAGTTTCTTTCTAGAGAGATCTGTGGGAGGACCATTTCCAGTCACTGTGGGGCTGCAGTTTTTCTGCATTGAGAAACTTAAGGCAACAATTAATTCTTAATTAACAGTGGAGCAACCTTTATTAATTGTCAATAAAATGTTGCTCTCCCATTTGTACATTTCAATGCTTTGCAGAATTTTATATACAAATATCATAACTCCAAATTATTTAATTTTGCAAACGCAACAATGTGATATTTCCTTTCTTAATCCCTTTGGGACAAGGTTATGCCCTAAATGGAACAAGATTTATAATGTTCTTATTAGCACAAAGGACTTCTTCAAGATGGCCTTCAGCATAATGTCCTGCACAACACTAAATACAATTATTCAGCAATAGCCAGAATGACATTTGTAAAAGGTATCACTGTAGCAAAGGGATTATTGGTAAGGAAAATATTCAGTTATTTACACATCATGAAGTGTCTTTAATCTTTCCATATTTAACTTTGTTTTTAAGCTTTTTCGGATTCAATCCATATGCAAGAGATCTTGCATCACTTATTCCCTGCAGCTCAAGACTGCTTTGGTTTTTGTATTTCTTTTTCTCCTTTGTTTCCTTGAGCTGGACTATTGCCACTTCCCCTTGTTTCTTCTTCTTCTTCTTCTTTTTCTTCTTCTTAGGAGTGAGTTCTTCATCGTTTTGTAGTTCTGTCTCATCCTTTTTAACATCTTCATTTTCATTGTCTGAAGCACAGTTCACCTCTTCCTTAACCCCCTGAGGTATGGACTCAATAGAAGTGACTTCAGTGTTGACATGCAACACCTCCATGGCATCTGCATCACTACCCTGCTGCTTTTTCATCTTTTTCTTTTTCTTTGCAGGAGGCTCCCCACTTGATGTCTCTTGTACATTTTGTTCACCAGTTTCTTGGGTTTCCTTTTCACTTACTGTTCCAACAGGTCCATATTTACTAAGAACTTCTTTCATCATTTCTTCTTTCTGTTGTCTCTTTAATTTCTTTTTCAAATTTTTTCTCCTCTTCTTATCTTCCTCAGCTTCCTGCTGTTCCTCTTGTGTTCTGCAGTTAAATATTAGACAATTATAATACAATAGGGACAAGTCTCATGATAATTTTCTTTTCCAAAAGAACTAAACATGTTAATAAATTCAAACCAATATGCTAAACAATTTCTTGTTAATTCTATATTTTATAAAATGCTTTTACTATGCATACATATGGTAATATATATACAAAGATTACAATCCTTCTACAAGATGAAGTAATTGGGAAGTATGGTGTGCTGGGCAAGAATGAAAGGATAGAGAAAATGTTGAAGACGTTGATAGAGAACTGATGGTTGAATAATGTTAGGGAGGAAAGATATATAAATATACGTGGGCTGGAGGAAGGTTGGTTAAGACAGCATTAATGGATTATGGAGTTCTGTTCACCTCCACTCCTTTCATTGCCACATGCAACCCAATATACTTAAAACTTTCCATATCTTCCAGCCTCTATCTCATTCAAATTAACATCCAACCCACCAACATCATCAATTCTTATTATTACACCTTTTGCCTTCATTTACTTTCACTTTTTTCCTCTCATACACCCTCTCATACTCTGCCATCAACTGTTTCTGTCTCTCCTCAGACTAAGCCACAAGTGTAGTGTCATTCATAAACAACAATTGGCGCACCTTCCACATCCCTCCACTCTCACCCATCAATCTTGCCATCCCATTCACAAACATGTTGAGCAACTATGGCAACATTACACAATCCCGGTGCAGCCTCATCTTCACCTAAAACTATTCACTCTTTCCATTCATGTCTCCCCAACATGTTCTATCACATGGCCCCCTTATGATGGGGGGGTGGACCAGCCAAGGCATACACCCAACCTTCACCCATTTGTTGTCCCTTTTATTTTTCCTTCTTGTGGATGAAAGGTCATCAATATCCCTCACCCACTGCCCAGGTCAGAAGCAATGCAGCAACATGGAGGACCTCCACAGCAGGGCCTAACAGCTAAATTTGGTTTATCCCCATTGCTTCATTACAGTGACTCTCCCCCTCTCATCCACTCAAGAAATTATACAGTAGACAAGAAGAAATCCCATTGGGGAACATTAATTTATCATTCATTCACAACCACTCACACTTGCATTCTCTTGCTCTCTCCCTTCCCTGCTTGAGTGACGTTCCACTTGTACCTAAGCCTCCTTTCACCCTATCCATCTGTCCCATTCTTGGTCTTCCTCTCATTCTATTCACCTCTGCCCTCCATGCTTCTTTTTCACTAATTTTTTCTGCATGCCTAAACCATCCCAATATTTTTCATCAATTTTATCTGCCAGCTCTCTTTCCATCCCCACTGTCCACCTCACCTCCTCTTTTCTCACTCTATCTATTCTCATAACCCCCATCATACTTCTCAAACACTTCACTTTAAACAATTTAGGTTCCTCCTCTCTGCCTCCCTTAAATTTCAAGTCTCTGCCCTATACAAACTACTAATGTAAAAACTTTAGACTACTCTCAACATACCCCCATCTCATACATCCACAATGCACTAGCAACTAAGAGGGAAGACTTAATTTATACAGAAGCCTGGTTCCAATCAAGTATTCATTTCTACATCAAAACAAAAGAAATATGTACTTACTCATTAAACAAACTACCCAAGATTTTCTTCTTGACATGTGGGAGGGAGGCCCGGTGCTGATAGGATTTTTGGTCTCTCTTCTCTTCTTCTTCACTTCGGTCATGTCTTAGTAATTTCTTCAGTGAATACCAGCGGTTCAGTTCAGTATCTCGGGCATTCAGAATCTGCAATTTGTAATAAATATTCAGATCTCTCTTACTGGAGACCCATGGCACCCAGATAACTAGCAACAGCCACTAGATTGGCCCACAAGTTGCTCAAGGAAAAAATAATGTCTGGGTATAGTTAGGGTGGGGAAGTGTAAGTGTTCTGTGTAATGGTTACAACTTGGGCAATTTGTTTCTTTGGCTATGGCTATTCTGTGTTGGTACTGTTTTAGTACAGGATAGTGACCTGAACATAACTGCAAGTATGATTCTTCTACTGGGATGGACTTTTCAATGGAGCTCATGTCTGGAGAGGTTTCATGCAGCAGGAAGTTAGGTGATGTCTTGGAAGTACTTGTTTTGTGATCTGAAAGTGAATGTGTTTTTGTACTTATGTGTTGTGTGGTTTTGTTTGTTGCATTCAGATAATTGAGCTTGTGTGATGTAGAGAGATGAATTGGGTTGAGGGTTCTTGTACAAACTGTGTACCATTTTCTCTATGGAGATACATACATACATAAAGGCTTTGTCCCCCTTACAAGGGAGGTAGCCTTCTATGGAGATGATTTTGGTTTTTGCAAGTAGATGTTCTATTGGGGTGGTTTTGGTGCTGCTAGTTTTTATTATCAGAACTTTGTTTTGTGTAGTTTGTTGAATATCAATGTTTTCTTGATTACTGAGAACCAAGCTGTGGAAGCATAGCTGAGTGTGATTCACCATGGTTTTGGATCACATGTTGGACTCATGACTGACAGCTATTATCTTTCTGGATAAGAGCTCAGAGCTCATATATGCCCAATCCATGGGTAATGCTGACTTTACACACACACTCACACACCTAGCTCCTTGTCCACGAGAGTTGGAGTGCTGACTCACAGTGGAGTGATGCTAATTATTTCAGCCCTAGGCAGGAATTGAACATAGACCACTGGATTAGCAGTTGCGAACAGTACCACAGCTGTCAAGTGTGGTTCTTAAGAACTGACTATGATTAGGGTTTCTTTTTGTTGGCCAAACTTTGATACATTTATTTTCTTGTTAATTCTTACTACTGGATGTTTCTTTGATTCATGGCTCTCTGGAGTGAGCAATGTTACTGTAATGCTGTATCTGGGATGTTCTGGCAGCATTGCTGGGCAAGAAACATGGTACAAATTTCACATAGTTTAGACTAAAAAGATTGAGGTACCTCTTACTATGCCTCACCACCTAATTATACAGATAATAGTATAAAAGTTGAAGAAAACTGAAACAACAAAATAAATACATGAATAAACTAAAATCATAATGATAACAGTAAGTCCATACAATATTAGTTCCACCTTACAATATCACAAATAAATCTCACCTCTTCAGTAGAGAGACCAAAATCATTTTCTTTGACTTTTCTGTACTTAAACCTGCAAGGCATTCCTCCCACTATATCTTCAAAATCAAGCTTGTAATACTCGTCAAAGTATTCATCAAATGTCTTCTCCTGGGGATCAAAAACTGGTTTCTTTCTTTCTAATGCTTGGGCAACTTTGGACCTATGTCTTCTTTTTTTCTTGGAAAATTTCTCCATTACCTCTTGGTTTGGATCATAATCTGCATCCATCTGTAAAAAAAAAAAATAAATAAATAAATAATAATAATATGTATGTATGTGTGTATATATATATATATATATATATATATATATATACACACACACATATATATATATATATATATATACATACATATATATGTTGTGTGTCATTCTGACAAATGGAAATAAGCTCTACTGCAAGAACTTGAACCTTTGCCTTAGTGACTGCTTATTATGAAGCAAAAATGATAGCTTTGAGCCAACCAGGCTGTACAAAAGAAACTGCTAGGTCATTGTCCAGGTCATTCCTTTTGTATGGCCTGGCTGGCACAAAGCTATTGTCTTTGCCTCATAATAAGCAGTTGTTAAGGCAAAGGTTTGAGTCCTTGCGGTGGAGCTTATATATATATATCACATCTTTCTACCTTTTTAATTATTGCTAAAAAGAGACAGGCTTATAAGAAATATAAGTGCTCGGGTGCATCTAATGACTATGAAACTTATGTATCAATACAGAGAGATTTAAAAAAGACAATAAGAAAAAGAAAACGACAATACGAAATGAACATCGCTGATAAATCCAAAGAGAATCCCAAAGAATTCTATAGTTACATTAGAGATAAAAAGGTTGTTAGGAATCACATTGGTCCACTATTATCTGCTGACGGTCAACTTAAATATTCAAATGAAGGAATGTGTAATATCTTAAACAATTATTTTAGCTCGGTATTCGTAAACAAAACACCTCAAAGTGAATTCCAAGCTGAAACCTGTGAAAAGTCTGGGGTAAACTTACTCACTACGGTAAATATAACAAAAGAAAAAATTAAAAGGTGTATAGACAAACTCAAAGTTAATAAAACACCAGGGCCTGACGGTTGGCATCCAAGAATCTTAAAGGAAATGAAAAATGAGATTGTTGTTCCATTAGAAATTATTTTCAAGAAATCCATCATATCCAGAGATGTCCCAAGAGAATGGAAGCTAGCTAATGTTACTCCCATATTCAAAAAAGGTGACAAAAAGAAACCAAATAACTATAGGCCTATAAGTTTGACTTCAATCGTAGGAAAAATAATGGAAACTATCATCAGAGATGCTATTGAACATCATTTAGAAAGTAACCGTTTGATAAATGATAGCCAGCATGGTTTCAGATGGAAACGTTCTTGCGTGACTAACTTACTCGAATTCTACAACACAGTTATCTCGAATTATGACAAAAGAAACAATATAGATTTAATATATCTAGACTTTGCAAAAGCTTTTGATACCGTCCCACACGAAAGACTACTTACTAAACTAGCTTTGCATGGAATAAGTGGTAGCCTATTAGGTTGGACTAGTAATTGGTTGAATGGTCGAAAACAGAGAGTTGTTTTAAATGGAAAAACTTCTGGATGGAAAAGTGTTGTAAGTGGAGTTCCTCAGGGTTCCGTTCTTGGGCCACTTCTATTCATAGTATATATAAATGATATAGACCATGGACTAAAATCTACTGTTTCCAAATTTGCTGATGATACAAAACTGTGCGGAGTGGCAAATGATCACTCAAACCAATTAGATATTCAAGAAGATTTAGATAAATTACAGCAATGGTCTGAAAAGTGGCTAATGAAATTTAACACAAGTAAATGTAAGGTAATGCACATAGGTAAAAATAACAGTAAGTACCATTACAAGTTATTTAGAAATTCGTTAACAAAAGTGGATAGTGAAAAAGATCTCGGCGTAATTATCAGTAATGACCTCAAATCATCCAAGCACTGTATATCAGCCTCTGAGAAAGCAAATAAGATTCTGGGACTGATTGCGCGATCTTTTGATTTCAAAAGTCCATCACTCATTAACAAGCTATATAAATCGTTAGTTCGTCCACATTTGGAATATGCTGTTTCCGTATGGTCACCGAATCTCATTAAAGACATTGACAGACTGGAAAAAGTACAACGGCGAGCCACAAAACTGATTCCGAATATCAAAAATAAATCATACGAAAATCGACTAAAGCACATGAATCTGTTTTCCCTAAAAAAGCATAGACTCAGAGGTGACTTGATACAGGTCTTTAAGATTTTAAAGGGAATTGACAACATCAAAAGTGACAAAATTTTCACATTGAATGAGAATCAGACAAGAAACAATGGTCTCAAACTGTCTGGAAATAGATTCAATTTGGAGGTGGGTAGAAGCAGCTTTGCCGGCCGTGTAGTTGGTGAATGGGATGAACTTCCTGCACAGGTGGTGCAATGTGGTTCGGTTCGAGGCTTTGAGAGTCATTTAGATGAATACCTAGGTAAGATGCTGTAATGATTGTAATTTATCTTATATTATTTGTTTTTGTTTTGTTATCATTTGTCTGTCTGATTTTCATTTATTATTAGTTATGTGTCAATTTGTTGTTGTTTGCTATTTACCTGTTTGTTTATTATTTGAACTGTACCTGTGCATTTGTTTGTGTGTTTTATTTTTCATTTGCATTATTATAGTTTTTATTTGTTGTTTTATTATTAATATGATTTTTTTTTTTTTTTTTTTTCCGTTCGACCTAGATGTGGATCAAAAGGTCTCCTGTCGGCATGCTCCGCCTTTGTAATCCTTTGTAATCTTTGTAAAACAAACTTAAATTATTTAATACTCTTCTAACCATAGAAAGCTGAACAATGATTTGAAGTAAAACCATCTATATCAAACCCTTCTAAAGTGATATGTACATCAAAAGTGATGACTAGACTTAAAGATGAGCAACTAAAACAAAAGAGAAACAAATGGGTAGTGGATGGAAGTGGGATGGGTGTCTGGTTTGGCTGGCTACCTCCCTTATAAGGAGGAAGCCTTTGGATATACAGACAGATAAGTAATCTTTAAAAAACTACAATATCATAAAAAGTTTTTACATGGGTAGTCGAGCTTGCATGAGTGTAGAGAATGGAGAAAACGAATGGTCTATGCTAGGGTTGTGTTATGTTATCATACAATACTGTATGTGTATGGATGAGGTGGTGTGGGAGATAAAAATAAGGGTGTTGGGCAGGGATTTCAAGCTAGTAGGTGGGAATGGAAGGAAACAGGAGGCGAGCCAGTAGTTGTTTGCAGATGACACTGCTTTTAGTGGTTATGAATAGATGAACAATTGATGTGGCCTGAAGGGATTTCTTCTTGGCAGCTCTGTAAGTTCAAGTGGATGAGGGGAAAGGTCATCATGTTATGAAGTAGTGAGAGTTAACCAACTTCAGCTGTTAATCCCTGCTGTGAAGGTAGTGTCTTGCGGGATGACACAAGGAGCTTAGATATAAATGACAACAAATGGGTGAAGGGTGGGTGAATTTTTTTATTTGGCCAGCCCCCTTATAAGGGGTAAAGGGCTTTTAGTTATACATATATCCATGAGGAGGTAAGATGAGAGGGAAGAAATGGTGGTGGATGGGAGTGGGTATTTGCCTTTTAAATTGGCTACCTCCCTTGTAAAGGGGAAAAATCCTTTGGTATATAGATAGATATAGATGTATGTATCATTAAAATATAGCTTTGTCAAAAAATTATGATGGAACCTGTTAAGGAAATCAGTAAATATACTTACATTAAAATCTGGGTCTTCAACATTGGGTTCATACTCTTCTGAATTTTGGCTAGTACTCTGGACTGTTCTACTGTTTTCCTGGCTCTGCTCTCCTCTCCCAGGTCCAAACTTTTCCATCCAGTGATCATAATCTCCTACAAAATTGAAAAGGTTCAAAACAATCAGACTAAGTTATGGATGAAATCTAGCCAAGAGAATAGGCAGGGTATAGAAACAGACACTTGACTATAGACCATTTGCAGACAATGAATCAATCAAGAAAATTATAGAATACAATAAACCTCTGTAGATTATTAAAAGGCTTTTGACTTGGTAGAACAAATAGTAATATCAAAATCTATATACAAATAGGGTGCAAATGAACACATTGTGCAGGTTCAGGAGATGTGAAAGGTACTTTTGCAATTTGATTACATAGAGATTATGAAAATATAAGGCTTGAAAAAGGAGTGGAAGGCAATACTATTTCACCCAAGCTTCCCTGGGAGAGCTTTTCAGATCATCAAGTTGGGAAGGGAAAGGTTTGAAGATTAACTGGGAATATTTTAATCACCTTAGATTTGCAGATGGCATTATTTTCATTTCAGATACAGTGAAGGATTTGCAAAATCTGCTCAGTTACCTGAACCCCAGTCCTTTCACAAATCCTATTACTCATTACTTTTTCATATTTTGTAACTTCATGCATTACCCTCTACCACCCAGGACTCACTCCATACATAGCAGTCAACACTACTGTTGCTTTATGTATTCTTTTCACTGCTTTAACTGACATCCTTTATGGCTCCATACTGCTCTCCTCAGGGTAACTGTTCTTCTGCTCTTCCCTTACTCTATGGCCAGCCTCTTCCTCCAGTTATCCACTTTCACATATATCTATTCTCTGATATCCATAACTTCACTACCTGTTCCACTTTCTTCCCATGAAACTGTATATCAGCCTTGTGTCCTCCACTCCTGGATGCCACCTTTACCTTACTTTTTGAAACAGATTACCAAATACTTCACTTACAATAAATATACTTATATCAACTCCATTATCATTCAGTATTGTTACTGGATAACTAATTATTTACCTTATGAGTGGAATTATGATGAAAAAGTAAAGGTGTAACTTACTTATCAAATCCTCATCATCATCTTCAAATACTGGTTTGTCAGTATCTGCATCATCACCATAATAATCTTCTCCAAACATGAGAGCCATTTTCCGATTGTGTTCTTCTGGATCAAAGTCTCCATCTATTTCGTCTTCCTATAATGGCAACAAAGAAACATGCTGTAACTTATCAACTAAATTCACTTTGAAAACTTTGCACAGAAAGGTTAAATGAATTTCTATTAAACTACATACATATACCAAAGGCTTTTTCCCCCTTACAAGGGAGGTAGCCAAAAAACAAAGGCATAAAAACCATTCCCACCCATTCTATCCATCCCTAATACACTCCACTCCCCTCCACCCTCCCTCTTATCTTGGCACCTCCTGGATGACAGGTCATCCATGCATCTAGTCCACTGGCCTGGGTCAGAAGCAGTGTTGCAAGACACAGCACATACACAGCAAGGCCACTTCATTAAATCGGCGACCCCCCTCTCCATCCCCTCATGCATAAAAGGAGAAGACGGGGAGAAATCCCTTGGGCTGCATCAAATTTTTCTCACACATACTACCTCACCCTCCATCACCCCACCCACTCCCCCTCATGCATCACAACATCATCCATATACAACCATTTTCCATTCACCCGTCTTCTGTCCTCTCCCGTCCTTCCTCAACAGACATTCCCCTCTTCACCAAAGCCCCTTTCACCCCATCCATCCATCTCATCCTAGGTCACCCCTCATGTTCACTCCTTCCACATCTGCCTTCCATACCTCTTTTACTAGTCTTTCTTCACTCATTCTTTCCATGTGTCCAAACCATCCCAATACTCTTTCATCCACCCTATCTCCGAACTCCCTTACCACCCCTGTTCTCCTCCTCACCTCCTCATTTCTCCCTCTATCCAGCCTAGTAACCCCCATCATACTTCTCGGACACCTCATCTCAAACACATTCAAACTCCTTCTCTCTTCCTCTCTTATGTCCCATGTTTCTGCCCCATACAGTGGTGTTGGCGCAATCACCCCTTCATACAATCTCCTCTTAGCATCCATTCCCAAATGTCTATTCCTCATTACACTTTTTAATCCACTAAGGGATACTCGCTTCTCTCAATCTACATTCTACCTTCACCTCCACTCCTCTCTTTCCTGCCACATACTAAAAGACTTACCATAATGTCAACATGTTCATTCCCTGAGGCTTCCTTAATCTGTTCAATTTTCTTAATAATTTCTTTCCTTTTCATTGCTTTTATTTGTTGAATTTCCTGCTTTTTCCTTTCTTTCTCTGCCTCTTTGCGTTGTCTGACCTCCTCCCTCTTATCCTTTCTTTTATTATCTTTTTGTCTTAGTGAGCTTCCAATGACTCTTGGATACTGCTTAATGAAGTCCTCGTCTGGCTCTTCAAACCTGAAATATGAAAAATGATCATGTATGTGGAGATATATTTTGTGTACTTTCACTGTCTATATATTAGAAGAAACTACTGCAGCTGCTTATAAGTGCACATAGAACAAATCTGATAAAACAATATATGGGTCAAATTATGTCAATGAAGCAGCTTTGCTCTGGATATGCTGTGCCTTGCAACACTGCTTCTGAACCAGGGCAGTGGGCGAGATGCAGGGATGACCCATCATCCAGGAGTCAAGATAAGAGGGAGAGAGGGAGGGGGAGTGGAGTATATGGTGATGGAACAGGTGTGAGTGGATTTTATGCCTTTGTTTTTTGGCTACCTCCCTTGTAAGGGGGAAAAAGTCTTTGGTATATGTATGTAACTTAAAATGAACTATTAGTGTGTTTTCATCACATGTAGCCCTCAGCTCCACCTACCTGACCCAAGCAGTCTTGCAATAACTCATGATGGTCTAATCATTGTATTTTAATGAGTTCAAAGAGAACCCTAGTAATTGCTACTGCCTCATAGCTGCAGGTTTTCAATAAGAAATCCTATGCAATTGGTAAAATAGGCAAGAAATATATACAAAAAGCTTAATCTGAACTTTAACAAACCAATACTCACCTAAACCGATACTTTGTTTCAAAGTCTTCCATCTTCTTGAAAGTCCTCTCATCTTCTGAGAGAGTTTCCTCATCAATCACTGCCTCATTATAAGCCCTTTCTACATTCTCATCCTCATCTTCCATGTATCTGTGGTAATATAATAATTATTTTTCATTAAAAATACCTTGTCATTTTGTGGAAAAGTATCTATCTAGCATGGCTAAATTTTATTTAACTTTGAGAAAACTTTAACATGAGGGGATGAAGAAGGAGGGTCATCATTTAAAGGAAGCAGCTGGAAATAGGGAGTGGTTATGTGCAAATGATAATTTGATGCATTCTGAAGGGATTTCTCCCAGTCTTTTCTAATTTCCACATGAAGGGATGGAGACGGGGTGGGAGTCACCAATAAAGTGAAGCAGCCTTGCTGTAGATGTAGTATGTCTTGCTGGATTGCTTCTGACCTGGGTAGTGGATGGGATACAAGGATGACCTTTCATCCATGAGGAGCTAATAAAGGGAAATAAAGGTGATGGATGGGAATGGAATGAGTGGGAATGGGTACATGACTTTGATTTGGCTACCCTCCTTATAAGCGGAAAGTAGCCCTTGGTAGATATACATAGATTATTATTATATTACTCTATAATCCATACCACTGCATGGGTTACTGAACACAAAAACAACATAAAATAAAACAAGCCTGTTACCTCTTGTTGATGAAAAAATCTGCCAACCACTTATCCTGTTCAGATATGCTGTTATCATTCCAGGCCTTCTTGAGACCCTCCAACATTTGGGCATCACTCTTATCTCCTATGTTGACTTTCTCCCCACGGAGGTAATCGATAACTTCATTACCAGACTATGGAGATAAATAACAGAAATTTAATAATAATAATACTAAGAATAAAAGTAATAGTAATGAATAGAATGCATATAAAAAAATAAATAAATATATATACCAAAGGCTTTTTCCCCCTTACAAGGGAGATAGCCAAAAAACATAGGCATAAAAACCACTCTCACTCATTCCATTCCCCTCCACCCTCTTATCTTGGGTCCTCGTGGATGATGATCCCTGCATCTTGCCCACTGCCCTGGGTCAGAAGCAGTGTTGCAAGACACAGCACATCCCTCATGCAGAAAAGTAGAAGACGGGGAGAAATCCCTTCGGGCTGTGTCAATTTATTTCTCACACATACTACCTCACCCCCCATCCCCCACCCACTCCCCCTCATGCATCACAGCATCATCCATACATAACCATTCTCCATTCACCCCTATCTTTTGTCCTCACCTGTCCTTCCTCAACAGACATTCCCCTCTTTCCCAATGCCCCTTTTATCCCATCCATCCATCTCATCCTAGGTCGCCCACTCTTGTTCACTCCTTCTACCTCTGCCTTCCACACCTCTTTTACTAGTCTTTCTTCACTCATTCTTTCCATGTGTCCAAACCATCCCAATACTCTTTTATCCACCCTATCTCCCAACTCCCTTTCCACCCCTGTTCTCCTCTTCACCTCCTCATTTCTCACTCTATCCAGCCTAGTAACCCCTATCGTACTTCTCAGGCACCTCATCTCAAATACATTCAAACTCCTCCTCTCTTCCTCCCTTATGTTCCATGTTTCTTTTAGCAACTCCCTAAAATATTCTGCCTGTCTTCCTCTTATTGCCGTCTCTTCCATTATCATCTCTCCATCTGCATCATTTACCTTCTCTTCTCTACTTGATTTACCTCCCCTTCCTCTCTTAATTTATCTTAAAAAAAAATTCTGTCACACTCTTACCCCATTTCACATCTGGTCTCCTTTATCTGATGTTTTACTTCTCTTTTCTTTGTACCTCTTATATGATTCATCCTATTTTGCAACCAACCTGTGAATTCTTGTTTCTTCTCCTCTACTACCTTCTTTGCTTCATCATCACACCACTCATTACCCTTCCTTCTATTACCCCCCTGCCCCATCTTCCTTGTTCCACACACCATCTTTGCACACCTTGTGACTCCTTCCTTGAAATATAACCATTCCTCCTCCACTCCTAGTTCTATTCAATCCTTCACTCTCACTCCTCTTGTACTCCTCCTTTTCTTTCTCATTTAAGCAGTTCACTCTAAGCACCTCCCTACCTTCTGTCCTTTTCCTCTTTCTCCATCTATCATCCACTCTCAACTTAGCTTCCACTAAAAAATGACCTGATATTTCCCCACTCTCTCTCCTATGAACATGTACATCCAAAACTCTTCCTACTCTTCTCCTGGTTACCACTATATAGTCCATTAAAGCCCTATCTACCACCCTTTCCCGTGTGTACTTATGCTTGACTTTCCTCCTAAACGCTGTGCTTGCTATCATCAACTCTCCACTATGATTTTTTCCTAGCACTCTATACTTCCTAACCACTCCATCTATTAGTTTGTCTCCTACCCTAGCACTGAGATCTCCTTATATCACTACATTGACATTTTGCCCTAAACCCTTTATGCACTCATCTAAGTCTATCTAAAAAACCTCCCTTTCCTCTACACCCTCATCCTCTCTTCACTCCTGACACCCTCCCAAACTCAAACTTGCCCCTCCCTTTCAACTTATTTTCACTCAATTTCAAGACATCCATCTTTCTTCTCACAAACATACTACCTATCTCTTCCCTTTTACTCTCATCTGTACTGCATTGATGCAATTATTTGTTAAAGATGACAATGAGCACCTCATCATACACTTCCCCACACTAACTATCCTTAAACAACAACACAATACTTCTTCCCTGACTAACCTATGAGCCTGTCCAATGGCCATTGCTGGTCACCTGGGAGCCATGGGAGCCTGTAAGACACCTAGAGCAACAGTTTGACGATTGTAGCAGGGAATGGAAGAGTGGAGGCAGAGGCAAATCACATAGTAAGGGAAGCAAGTAAATGTCTAAGGGGATTGAAAAGTATGATGAAAATTAGGTACCTGGGGATGAATACAAGGAGAAGACTATTTATATAAAATGTTTTTCCCCCTGTATACAAAAATATATCACTGTCAGCGGGAGCTTTGAAAGGAATATATGAATTGTTATGTATGGAAATAAGGCCTGCATCATGAATTCAAAAGAGAGAAGTTATGTGAAGGTAATGAAAATGAGACACTTGGGCTCTATGTATGAGTATATGATAGTACAGAATGATAGTCTGTGAAAAGACAAGGATACATATGGATTGGGGGAAAAGGAAGTGCTTCATTCTTGCCTTAGAGGTCTCTTCTGTCTTGCTTTTACTTGAAGAATCCTTTGTCTTGGTGAACAACCCTGATGATAATAATCCACCATCATCATCATCATCTTCATCACTATCACCACCCTTAAAGTTTAGATGCTCCCTCTGTCCACTAAAGGCTGTTGATGATGAAGGCATTTCTGGAAGAAAAAAAAATCTGTTATCAATGAGTGTAGCAGCTTTCATAAGTGCAAGCCTATAACCATGTATAAATATAATACAAACACACACACATGAAATAATACATACATATACCAAGGCTTTTTCCCCCTTACAAGGGAGGTAGCCAAAAAGGGAAAGGCATAAAAACACTCCCACCCATTTCATCCCTAAATACACTCCACACCCCTCCCACCCTTCCTCTCATCAGAGCACCTCCTGGATGACGGGTCATCCCTGCACCCTGCCCACCGCCCTGGGTCAGAAGCAGTGTCGCAAGACACAGTACATCCACAGCAAGGCCGCTTCATTTAATTGGCGACCCCCCCTCTCCGTCCCCCTTTGCATATAAGGCGAGGACGGGGAGAAATCCCTTCGGGCTGCGTCAAAATTTACTCACACATACTACACCCCCGCCCATTCCTCCTCATGCAGTCACAACATCATCCATATACAACCATTCTCCACTCACCTCTGTCTTCCGTCCTCTCCCTTCCTTCCTCAACAGACATTCCCCTCTTCCCCAAAGCCCCCTTCACCCCATCCATCCACCTCATCCTAGGACGTCCCCTCATGTTCACTCCCTCCACATCTGCCTTCCATACCTTTTACTAGTCTTTCTTCACTCATTCTTTCCATGTGTCCAAACCATCCTAATATTCTTTCATCAACCCTATCTCCCAAATCCTTTTTCACCCCTGTTCTCCTCCTCACCTCCTCATTTCTCACTCTATCCAGCCTAGTAACCCCTATCATACTTCTCAGACACCTCATCTCAAACACATTCAAACTCCTTCTCTCTTCTTCTCTTATGTTCCACGTTTCTGCCCCATACAGTGCTGTTGGCACAATCACTCCTTCATACAGTCTCCTCTTCGCATCCATCCCAAATGTCTATTCCTCATTACACTCTTTAAACCACCAAGGCATTTACTCGCTTCTCTCAATCTACATTCTACCTCCACCTTCACTCCACCTTTTCCTGCTACACTTGCACCCAAGTATCTAAAACTATCCACTTCCTCCAGTCGCTCTCCCTTAATGTTCACTTCCAGTCTACTGCCACTTTCACCCCTTGTACATCTCATCACCTTACTTTTACCTACATTTATCTTTAGCTTTCTTCTATCACATACTCTCCCAAACTCTGCCACCAGCTTCCTCAATCCCTCCTCTGACCCTGCCACAAGCGCAGTGTCGTCCGCAAACAACAGCTGGCTCACCTCCCACTTTTCTCCATTTTCTTTAACCATCTCCAATCCCTGACTCACTACCCTAGCATTCACCTCTCGCACCACCCCATCCATGTATAAGTTGAAATAATAATAATGAATAAATAAAACACTCTTTTGACAAATTCTTAAGGCAAGATTCTTCTGACCCCCCTCGCCCAACTACTGCCACAAGGGGATCAGGGAAAAGGGAGTCAGAATTGGTAAAGAATAGATTCAAGGGGAGAAAAGTAGTACAAAATCATCTATCACTCCTTCAAGACCAATGACGTATGGTTCTAGTCTGTAGGGGGTGCCTCAAAACAGTTCCTAAAACATAAACTGAATGTCATCATGCAGTCCATACCTGATGGTCTACCCCTAGAATAAATAAAATCAACAACTACTATATAACTACTAGTAGTGGAGGTGGAGGTAAATTATACACTGAGAGAAGCAAGTAAATGCCTTGGGGGATTAAAAAGAAATAGGCATTTGGGAATAGATGCAAAGAGGAGACTATATGAAAGGGTGATTGTACCAATGGCACTGTGTGGTGCAGAGACCTGGAATTTAAGAGAGGTAGAGAGGAAAAGTTGAAACAAGTTTGAGATTAAATTTTTAAGAAATATGGTAGAAGTTACAATGTTGGATAGAGTGAGAAACAAGGAGGGGCAGAGGAGAGCTGGGGTAGAAAAGGAGGTGGCAGATAGGCCTGATGAAAGAGTATTGGGATGGTTTGGACACATGGAAAGAGGTGTGGAAGGGAGAAGTGGAGGGAGTGAACTTGAGAGGGCAAATGAAGATAATATGGATGGATGAGATGAAAGGAGCATTGAGCAAGAAGGTAATGTCTGTTGAGCAAGGAAGAGAGAAAACAGGAGATAGAGATGAGTGGAGAATGGCTGTGTATAGATGATACAGTGATGCAAGAAAGGAAGGGGATGGGGGAAGGGGTTTGGGTTTGGGGGTGGTTATGTATGAATGATATTTTGACACAGCCTGAAGGGATTTCTTCCTGTCTTCTCTTTTTTCTGCATGAGGGGATGGAGAAGAGGGTTGCCAATTAAGTGAAGCAGCCTTGCTGTGGATGTATTGTGTCTAGCTAAATTGCTTCTGACCTAGGGCAGTGGGTGGGATACAAGGATAACCCATTATCCATGAGGAGCTAAAATGAGAGGGAGGAAAGAGTGGTGGGAGTGGAATGGGAGGGAGTGGGAAAAAGCCCTTGGTATATAGACAGACAAATTACAGAACAATCTTTAAAGTGTGTCACTCAGTTATTATATTTGAAACTTATCGCTACACCAAATATGAAAATTAATATGAAGCCATAACACAATAAATAAATAAATCATAACATTCTGTATACTCACCTCCTTCTTCAAATCCTGGGCCTTTCTCTAAAAGCATGTTCCTCTCATAATCTTTTAAGGTCATGGGCTTATCTTTCTTCTCTTTACTGCCTCCAGCATAACTATCTTTAAAGAATTTCTTATCTTGATTTAGTATTGAAGCATTCTTGCTATGAAGAGCTCCAAGAGCACAGAAGAAGTCCTTGTCAAATTCTGGGTTTTCAGGCTAAAAATGAAGTGATAACTTTAGCAACAACAAACACAATATGTAAAAATACCAGTACACTGAGACACATACAAAAGCAATTTCAGGCTCATCAGCATTACCACAACTGCAGATGTCTTTAACTGCAGAAAATAAAAGATACATAAAAATTGAAGAAAAATTACACTTTGGTAAACATTACCTTACCTCAACATAGTCATCATCAGAAGTTTCTGAATCTGATTCAACATTCAAATTTGTCCCATACCGATCTTTTGCTGAAACAAAAAATGCAAGTTAATATAGTTTTCCATTCAAAATAGTTATTCCCTCATTTCTATACTGTCAATTCATCACACAACTTTAATTTCTTATGTGCCTACCTTTCTGTAATTCTTCTGCTTCCCTCCAGTCATTATATTTGTCTGCATAGGCTTTGTTAATCTGAATGCCTTCTTTTGATGTATTACATGCCCATCCATCTTCTTCATCACTATCATTTTCATCAAATAGTCTTTTTTGTTGGGATGCCATGGATCTTTGTCTTTTAAACTCTACTAAGTTCCTGTAATATAGTAATTCTTTTCAATCAGTAATCAAGCAGTATTCTAGTTATCTAAACACCCAAACAGAATTATTTGAATTATCATTTATGCATGTATTTAACAAGAACATTATTATCAAATTAGATGTAAGAACATAGAAATGTTTTTAATTTCTATCCTAATTCTGAAATACCTCATCTTCAAATAAAATGGATAATTAGTACAGAAAAGCACAAAAACAACAATATACTTTAAAAGGCAACCATACACTTTATCATCTAATTTTGTGTTGATGTAGGACCAATGATGGAAACCTGACAGTGGTGATCCCACAAGGTTGATATCAAAACCTGTCAATGCCTCTCACTTCCCTCTAGAAGTACAAACCCAAGACAATGACATTTGGTCTCCAGACATGGCTTGAGATCTCTATCAACTTTAAAAGTATTTCCTCCACTTGACTAATGGCAACTAATTCCTTTCTTCTACTATCATATGCTGGTGAGCTAAAAAAGTCCCTTACTAATACAATTAAAACACATTTAAACTTTTCCTCTCTTAAATTCTATGATTCTGCCCCATACAGTGCCATTGGCACAATCCTCCCTTTATATAATTTCCTCTTTGCATCCATTCCTATATGCCTATTTCTCATGTCACTTATTAATCCCTCAAGGCATTCACTTGCTTCTCTCAATCTACAATTTACTTCCACTGCCACTCCTTCCTTTCCTGCCACATGCAACCCCAAATACCTATAGCTATCCACTTCCTCCAGCCTCTATCTTTTAAGACTTACTTCCAACTTGCTGCCATCCTCTCCCCTTGTACATTTCATCATCTTACTTTAACATACTTTTACCTTCAACTCTCTCCTACCGTATATCCTCCCAAATTCTGTCACTAACTCCGTTAATCCCTCCTCTGAACCTGCCACAAGTGCAGTGTCATCAGCAAACAACAACTGGCTCATCTCCCACTTTTCTTTATTTTCTTTAACCATCTCCAGTCCCATGCCCATTACCTCCCACATTACCCTATCCATGTACACATTGAACAGCCATGGCGACATGACACATCCTTGTTGCAATCCCACCTTCACCTCAAACCACTCACTCTCTCCATTTCCAATTCAAACACAGTACCTACTACTCTTGTAAAAACTTTTGACTGCCCTTAACAGCTTTCCCCCAATCCCATATATTTGCAAAGCCTCCCACAATGCTTTTCTGTCTGCCCTGTCATAAGCCTTTTCCAAATCCATAAATGCCCAAAACACATTCTTACCTTTTCTTAAAGCCTTCTCATGTATCTGCCTCACCACAAAAATATTATCCATGAAAGCCCTATCTTTCCTAAACCCACACTGCTCCTCACCAATTACTTTCTCTGTTCCTCTCCTAATCCTCTTAATGAAAACCCTCCCATATGCTTCCCCATCTACAATCACTAAACTGATCCCTCTGAAACTACTACTCACATCTGTTCCCTTTTCCTTTGTATAGCAGAACTATACAGGCACTCTATCCTCCCTTAGAAACACATTAAACGACCTCACTGGCCAGTCCACCATTACTGCACCTCCCTTCTTCAGACACTCCGTATGACAAGGTTGGATAGAGTGAGAAATGAGGTGAGAAGGAAAGCTGAAGTGGAAAAGGAGATGGGCTGATGAAAGAGAAATCTGATGATTTGAACACATGGAAAGAATGTGTGAAGAAAGATTAATTAAAGAAATGTGGAAAGCAGAAGTGGAGGGAATGAACTTGAGGCAATGACCGAAGATGAGATGGATGGATGGGGTGAAAGGGGTATTGGGCAAGGAAGGGAGTAGGCAGGAAGTAGTGGTGAGTTGAGAATGGCTGTGTATAAATGATATTGTGAATTTGTGATGCAAAGAAGGGAGAGGATAGGGGGTTAGGGAGTAGTTAAATAAGAATAGTATTTTGATGTAGCCTGAAGGGATTTCTTCCCGAGTTTTCTTTTTATGCATGAGAGGATGGGGGGGGGGTCTCCAATTGAGTGAAATGATCTTGCTGTGGATGTGCTGTGTCTTCCTATATTGCTTCTTACCCAGGGCAGTGGACGAGATACAGGGAAGACCCATCATCCATGAGGAGCTAAAATGAAAGGGAGAAGGGTGGTGGATGGAAGTGGAATGGGTGGTATGCCTTTTGACTTGGCTATCTCCTTTGCATGGGAGAAAAAAGCCCTTGGCTTGGTATAGTGATAGATATAGATACTGATACAATACAGACTACAGTCCAATGTGTTTTCTCAGAAAGATCTGAGAGGGCACAAGAACTTCTACTGTGAGGATGCAGGTTTCTAGTCTATGAAATTTAACCTCTTCAATATGAGTTGAATACTGGTGTGCAAGAGTTAGGCTCACTGAGGTACAATGATCCATCACAATATATGCATTATAAGACATAAAGTTATAGCTGTAATATTTCCCTTTCACCCTGAATATAGATAACCATAGAAAATGCAATTAAACCTGTTCACAAAATATGGGGGTTACTCATTTACAACTACTAAATATAGTCAGTCCACTGACACTTGCATCCTTATTCCTTGTATACCCACTTATGCCTCAGGACACTGATGTTGGCATCCTTGTATGCTAAGGTTTAAGCCAACAATCATCTTTATTGTCCCTTCAATCAGAATGCAAACTAAACATAATCTTGCCAAACCAGATAAAACGGGTTGCTCAATGGACTCTGTCAAACACCTGCGGCTGCTGGATAAATTGAAAATTCCTAGCCAAACAGTAACTGGAAGACACCCCTGGACGCCCAGATGGGGAAAACTCCTTAGTGAAGGCTCAGGAAAACTGAAGGACGACACTACGTGTTGGCCTGGTGGGATGATAAACCCACCAAAGTCTAAACCCAATCAAATAAGTAAATTAAGTAAAATCATTAACATTATTACTATTATTATGATTATCCAGATTCCAGACTGCCATTTATAGGTGCATTCTTAGTCATGAAGACCTAATCTAATAATATATGTAAAAACCGTTCATTTCTGTACTTCTCACTCTGAGCTGATATACAAACTTTAGTTCACATATTTTTTTCTAAATACTGAGTAACTAAGGTCACACTCACACTAACCACGATGCCTTATTGGAGGGCCCCCACGTTAATGTAAACACAATGTCCGAATCCCTTATACATATATATTACACAGGCAAGAAATTATTTAAAATATGGCTGCAACTTGGTAAGTAATATGTAGAAAATATATTTAAATAAAATGATTGGACTGTTTCTGTAGTTTCTTAGTTTTCTATATCATGAGCTAAAGTCTGGAATAGGAATAATATAAAGAATGTAAGAAGGGAATCGGAAACGTGATTAGGTGCTTCTCAACATCTCGACAAAAAAATTGCGTGTTTGTGTTGAAGGTATCATTCGGAAAGCTTCGAAATTGGTATATGAATACAGAAGCTTCGTGTTATCACCTATCTACGAGGTAGAAGGTTGAGTAGAGGGGACGTGAATTTATTTCAGAATGTCCGCCACAGACAAGAGAGTAAGAACTACAAATCTTTTAACAGTGCATGCGTCATAACTAGTAGAAGAGTTGAGGGTTGATGTGAATACATTAAATAGGCACATAGGCAGTGGACATTAGTTTGCAATAGCTAGGGGATGGCATCTGCCCATGTCCAATTGTATATATTGAGTTAATAAAGACGGGAAGAAACAGGTGAAGAAGATAACAGAAAAATTATGTTAGAGTAAAATCAACTCTGAAAAGCAGAAGAGAAACCCCTCACAAGCAGCAGAATGTCTTGCAAGCTACTTACTTAGTGAAGTTCCGAGGTCGATCCTCACAGCCGTAGTGGACTACCGCTGCTACCAGTCCTGTTGTCCCTCCTCACAAGGGTCAGTTGATCTGGTAGTGAGTTTGGAGAGAACCTACTGATGGCGGTGTAGCCTGGCACTGGAGGCTCGTCTGGCACCTTCCACAGGAACCTGTCCAGTGCATGTTTGAAGCTGTCCACCAAGCATTTAGTTTTCTCTCTCATCTCTTTTGGGAGCCATGACAAAGATTGCAGATTTGATGTCATTCAGAGGGTTAAATCCAAAAGGCATGTTTTGGACCAGTGTAAAATAAAGATTATATGATGCACTATACTTTTTGTTGTAAAACTTGTTTTCTCAACAAAGAACTGAAAGTATTGGGTAAAATTTTACTTTCGACCTTTGTTGGAATATAGCAATACAAAATTAAATAGTAATTTTGTAAATTAAAATGTATGAACGTAATATGCAATTTTGTGTGCGGAAATGAAAATAAAAATAGTTGCTAAAACAGGTTTCTAAGTAACGAAGTCGTGTACGACGAATGGTACGCCATGTTTTGTTATGGTAGATTCCGACGTCGGAGAAATGAAAGGACGATAAATTTGTCTAAACTAAACTAAACTAAACTAACCTAACCTAACCTAACCTAACCTGTGTTTAATAAATCATTACCTGCAAATTAGATATCCGGCTGGTCCTCGTCGTGAGAGACGTTGGCGGGCTTTTCAATCACTCTCTCAGCTTTTGTATGGCTATATTCCTCCAATGGTCGAAAGTAAAATTTTACCGGTTAGGTTAGGTTAGGTTAAGTTAGTTTAATTTAATTTAATTTAATTTAATTTAATTTAATTTATCGTCCTTTCATTTCTCCGACGTCGGAATCTACCATAACAAACATGGCGTACCATTCGTAGTACACGACTTCGTTAATTATGAAATCTGTTTTAGCAACTTTTTATTTTCATTTCCGCACACAAAATTGCATATTACGTTCATACATTTTAATTTACAAAATTACTATTTAATTTTGTATTGCTATATTCCAACAAAGGTCGAAAGTAAAATTTTACCAAGTATTGTAAACAGGTCTCACTAATTACCGACAAAATCCAAACAAGGACAGTTTTTGCTCAAATGCACAATTCTATATAAATGGTTGCATTATTTGACATATTTTCTTTAAAATGTGTGATTTACATGTAATTTGATCAAAGAGAAGTCATGTTTCTAGCCTCTGCATACTGTCCGACTCACTAAATACCGACAAAACCTGAACAAGGACGGTTTTTGCTCAAATGCACAATTTTATATAAAAATTAGCATATGGCTGAATTATTTGACCTATTTTCTTTAAAATGTGTGCTTTCCACGTAATTTGATCAAAGAGAAGTTATGTTTTTATCCTCTGCAAAATTACCAACCACAGCTACGAATGCCGTCCGACTCACTAATAGCCGACCAAACCCTAACAAGGACGGTGTTTGCTGAAATGCATGATTTTATATAAAAAAAATAGCATATGGTTGCATCATTTGACATGTTTTCCTTAAAATGTGTGATTTTCATGTAATTTGATATAAAAGAAGTTACGTTTTTATCTTCTGGAAAATTACCAACCACATCCATGGATACTGTTCGACTCATTAATAGCTGACCAAACCGAACAAGGACGTTTTTTGCTGAAATGCACGATTTTATATAAAAAATTAGCATATGATTGCATTATTTGACCTATTTTCTTTAGGATGAGTGATTTCCATGTAATTTGATCAAAGAGAAGTTACGTTTTATCCTCTGCAAAGTTACCGACCACAGCTATGAATACTGTCCTGAACAAGGACGTTTTTTGCTGAAATGCACAATTTTATATAAGAAATAGCATATGGTTGCATTATTTAACCTATTTTCTTTAAAATGTGTGATTTCCATGTAATATGATCAGAGAGAAGTTACGTTTTTATCCTCGGCAAAATTACTGACCACAGCTACGATTCGTCCAGCCCGCCATCTATGATCACTTACTCAAGCATACTTAAGCATATTACGCAGACCACTCGAGATGATGACTCTTCACTGCGCTCACAGTGTAAACTTAAACTGTAGCTTTTGGCTCAGGGAGTGTAGCTGATGGGTCAAACCTAAATTTTGAGTCATTCCAGTGGCAATCCAAATGGTTCTTGAAGGAGTTGGCAGACCCTGCCTCAATCACTGGTGGTATGGATCAAACTACACTCAATTAAGTTTCTTACTATTGTGTTATTAGTGTAATAGATTGTATAGAGTTGAATTATTTCGACTATTTTCTTTAAAATGTGTGATTTTCATGTAATTTGACCAAAGAGACGTTATGTTTTAGCCTCTGCAAAATGACCGACCACAGCTATGAATACCGTAACAAATTAGCATATGGTTGCATTATTTGACCTATTTTCTTTAAAATGTGTGATTTCCATGTAATTTGATCTGAGAGGAGTTATGTTTTATCCTCTGCAGAATTACCGACCACAGCTACGAATACCGTCCGACTCATTGCCAACCAATGCCAAAAACCCAAACAAGGACGGTTTTTGCCGAAATGCACAATTTTATATAAAAAATTAGTATGTGGTTACATTATTTGAACTATTTTCTTTAAAATGTGATTTCCATGTAATATGATCAAAGAGAAGTTACGTTTTTATCCTCTGCAAAATTACCAATCACAGCTACGATTCGTCCAGCCTGCCATCTATGATCACTGGTGGTTAGTTGTGGGCAAGTAACGGTAAAGTTACCGGTAAAAGCCTTAACGAAACTTTACCGGTAAAAACTCTGGTACCGTTAAGGTTCCGTTAACCGATAAGCTATACCATAACAGAAAGCGGTAAGCGCGTCTCGGCTTGGTGGTACTAAGAGACGGGACCAGTGTCCTGTTAAACTTTTACCAGCGAATATGTACCGCTAAGGTCTCGGTAAGCGTGTCTCGGCTTGGTGGTACTGACGGGCCCAGTGTCCCACTAATTTACTGGTAAACTTTTACCATTAAGCGAGTATGTACTGCTAAGGTCTTGGTAAGCGCATCTCGGCTTTGTGGTACTGAGCCTGATGGGACCAGTGTCCCGCTAATTTACCGGTAACCTTTTACCATTAAGCGAGTATGTACCGTTAAGGTCTTGGTAGGAGTACCTCAGGTTTGTATCAGGGAAAAATTAATTTTCCTGCGAAAATTACATTTTTTTTGCACTTTCTTTAATTTCTCCAAAAATTAATGTTATTTCTGTAATCAGCATACGAAACTATATTAATTGTGAAAGTCTCATAGAAAAATTCTGCATGTCGCCAAACGGAAAAGACATTTAAACAGTAAACTCGCGCTTATCCGAACGCGTTTTAACCGAATAATCGCATTAACCGAACATTTTCTCAATACGGTAGCCATCGCTTTAACCGAACGTATTTGGATCTCAACCGAACATTCAAACACCCCGCCACCCGCAAGCTTCACCAAGTGCTCACACGATGGCAGCACACTCCATGTTTACACCTGATCGGCTGTTTGGCGGTACATACATTCGTGAGTCCTCTCGGTGACGATACAGTATCACAAGCTCTCCTTAAACATTTTCTCTTTATACTCTATAGAATATGTTTATGAACTATTATAAGCATTTCCATGTGTAAAGTTTACAGGTACGAATATGGCAGCTGACATTACAGATAAAACTCTACGGAAATGAAACATACAAAGTCGGATTAACCGAACATTTCGGTTAATCGGACATTTCTAATCCCCCTTGGAGTTCGGATAAGTGGAAGTTTACTGTATATATATATATATATATATATACATATATGTATATATATATTTATACATACATATATATATATATATATATATATATTTACAGACGCTCCTCAACTTACGTTTTAGTTACGTTCCGAACGGCTGAACGTAAGTTGAAAATGAACGTAAGTTGTTACTGTACTATACATCGGTAAATCTTATTACCATATCTTATAAAACACCCCTAAATCATTAATTAAACACATAACATTGTAAAATAATAACATTTATTTCAAATAGATTAAATTCAAGCAACATAAATTGAGATGGTGGAGGAGGAGGAGGCAAGGCATGTTCAGTTTGTCGTCTGCGCAATGTAAACAATGGACGCAGCGTCGTGCGCAAGTATCGTTTGAACTACGGAGAGCGCGGTAAACTAAAAAATTCACTCAATTTTTTTTTTTTCAATTTTTATTTTTTACCGTCAGTTCAAACGTAAAATCGAAAAAACGTAAAACAAATGAACATAAGTAGAGGAGCGTCTGTATATATATATATATATATATATATATATATATATATATATATATATATTAATTCCACTTGGATCGTAAGAGGCGAGAAGAAAGGGACGGGGATTGGGACTAGGCATCCTTCTCCTTGTAGCCCCACAGGGGACATTCCTAAAAGAAAAAGCAAAGGCATAAGAGGGTCTGGGAGTTTTCCGACCAGCACCCTAAGGTTTGGGTCTTTTAATGTGCATGGATGTGGTACATGTGAGAGTAAAAGGGAAGAGATAGGTAGTATGTTTGTGAGAAGAAAGATGGATGTGTTGGCTTTGAGTGAAACTAAGCTGAAAGGGAAGGGCGAATGTAAGTTTGGGAGTGTAAGTGGGAGGTTATCAGGAGTGAAGAGAGGGCGAGGGAGGGAAGTGGTGGCTATACTAGTAAGTGAAGAGATTGGTAAACGTGTAGTGGAGTGGAAGGAGGTTCCCTCAAGGATAATGTGGATGAAGGTGAAACTGGGAAAGGAGGTGTGGGTTTTTGTAAGTGCATATGGACCTGGCAGTGAGAAGAGTGTAGAAGAAAGGGAGGCTTTTTGGAAAGATTTAAATGAGTGCATAGAGGATTTAGGGAGAAATATCAATGTAATAGTACTGAGAGACCTTAATGCTAGGGTAGGAAATGATCCAATTGATGGAGTGGTTGGGAAATGTGGAGTTCCAGGAAAGAATTGTAGTGGAGAGTTGATGGTGGAAATGTGTCTAGAAAGAGAGTTAATGATAGCAAATACAGTGTTTCAGAAGAAAGTCAAGCATAAGTACACATGGGAGAGGGTGGTGGAGGGAAAGGTGGTAGATAGAGTGTTAATGGACTATGTAGTGGTAAATAGGATTATGATAGGAAGAGTTAAGGATGTACATGTGCTAAGGGGAGAGGGTGGGGGAATATCAGATAATTTTTTGGTGGAAGGTAAGTTGAGAGTGGAGGATAGATGGAGAAAGAGGAAAGGGACAAAAGGTAGGGAGGTGCTTAGAGTGAACTCTTTAAATGAAAAGGAAAAGGAGAGGGAGTACAAGAAGAAGCTGAAGGAGGAGTGGGAGGGAGTGAAGGATAGAGTAGAGGTAGGTGTGGAGGAGGAATGGGGATGGTTCAAGTAGGGAGTCACAAAGTTTGCAAAGATGGTGTGTGGAACAAGAAGGACAGGGGGAAATAGAAGGAAGGGTAGTGAATGGTGGGATGAGGAAACAAAGAAGGTTGTAGAAGAGAAGAAGCGAGCTTTCTCAGATTGGTTACAAAATAGGACGAGGGAGTCATATGAGAGGTACAAAGAAAAGAAAAGAGAAGTAAAGCAAAAGGTAAAGGAGGCAAAGAGGAGAGCAGATGTGAAATGGGGTAAGAGTATGACAGAAAATTTTGAAAGTACAGGAGTCCCTCAAATAGTGCGGATTCGAATAACACGGATTCAATCATACGGGGATTTTATTTCAAAACCATCTTAAAAGTAGAGAACCGTTTTAAAATTCGCGCCGAGTCGGGCACGCATATGCACACACGCAGCAACATCGCAAACATTTGTGGCGACTGCTTTCTATTTTACCATATACAGTCGATCCTCATATAACGCGGTCATTATGTTGTGGGGCGAGGGGATAGCCGTGGGTGGCTGCCTGCGGCAACATGTCAACCTCCAGGTACTGAGGAGAGGGGGAGTAGGGGGGTAGCCAACAAGCTTTAGCTTGTCGCTTCCACCACCTGCGCCGTGCTATCATGAAATTTTACCGCCCTAACCTGTTGAAGTGTAATGTTTCTTTCATTTGGAACACAACTAATAAGTCTGATAATGACTGTGCTTGTCGTGTCTTAATTTCTCTTATGAGGTTCTTGTTGTTACTGGCGGTGGTGGTTTGGGAGATCAAAAACAGACATATACACGCTTACACACGTGTAGACACGCACACGTAGACACGTGTTAGACAACCAGTGTATGTTGTGAATGCGCGTGCGTGTACACACAAATACGAACACAGACACATGCACGTACATGCTTACTTGTACAGACACACACATGCATGCACGCATACACACATACACACACACATGCATGCACGCATACACACACACACACACACACACACACACACACACACACACACACACACACACACACACACACACACACACACACATACATACCCCACACACACACACATATACATACGCCACATACACACACACACACACGTGTATATGCCACATACACACACATATGTATATACGCCACATACACACACATATGTATATACGCCACATACACATATGCATACACGCCACATACACATACATGTATATACTGTATGCACAAACACATACGCCACAAACACCACATACATACACGCGCACACACGCACACATGTACACATACACATACATACGGTTCTCGGTATTTAATATGGAAAGTCAGCATATGCGGATTTGGTCATACGCGGTAATTTCAGGAACCTAACCCCCGCATTATTTGAGGGACTCCTGTAATAAAAAGATGTTTTGGAAAGAAATTAAGAGAGGAAGAGGAGGCGAATCAAGTAGAGAAGTAAAGGTAAAAGGTGCAGAAGGAGAGATGATAATTGGAAGAGAAGGCAGTGAGGGGAAGATGGGCAGAATATTTTAGGGAGTTGCTAAATGTGAGGGAGGATAGGGAGGGAAAAATAGCTGCAGTGGGAAATGCTAAGAAAATGAGAGTGATGGGTGAGGAAAATGGAGGAGAAATAAGGAAGGATGAAATGAAGGCAGTTGTTAAGATGATGAAAGCAGGTAAGGCACCTGGTCTGGATGGATGCCATGCAGAATGTCTAAAAAAAGGAGGTACAGTGATGGTGGACTGGCTGGTGAGGTTATTTAATGTTTGCTGGAGAGAGGGTAGAGTGCCGGAGGACTGGAGGAGTGCCTGTATAGTTCCACTTTACAAGGGAAAAGGGGACAAGTGTGAATGTAGTAGTTTCAGAGGGATTAGCTTGTTAAGTGTAGTTGAGAAGGCTTATGGGAGGATCTTGACTGAGAGGATTAGGAGAGGAACAGAGGGAGTAATTGGTGAGGAACAGTGTGGATTTAGAATGGGTAGTGGTTGTGTAGATCAGATCTTTGTGGTAAGACAGATATGTGAGAAAGCTATAGGAAAGGGGAAGGATTTTTTTTGGGCCTTTATGGACCTGGAAAAGGCTTACGACAGGGTAGACAGAAAGGCACTGTGGGAGGTTTTGCGGATATATGGGATAGGAGGAAAGCTTCTGGGAGCTATCAAGAGTTTTTATGAGAGTAGTAGAACTTGTGTCAGGATTAGAAATGGAGAGAGTGAGTGGTTTGAGGTAAAGGTGGGACTTCATCAAGGATGCGTTATGTCGCCCTGGCTGTTCAACTTATACATGGATGGGGTGGTGCGAGAGGTAAATGCAAGGGTAGTGGGTCAGGGATTGGAGATGGTTAAAGAAAATGGAGAAAAGTGGGAGGTGAGCCAGCTGTTGTTTGCAGATGACACTGCGCTTGTGGCAGGATCGGAGGAGGGATTGAGGAAGTTGGTGACAGAGTTTGGGAGAGAGGTAAATGCAAGGGTGGTGGGTCAGGGATTGGAGATGGTTAAAGAAAATGGAGAAAAGTGGGAGGTGAGCCAGCTGTTGTTTGCAGATGACACTGCGCTTGTGGCAGGATCGGAGGAGGGATTGAGGAAGTTGGTGACAGAGTTTGGGAGAGTATGTGATAGAAGAAAGCTAAAGATAAATGTGGGTAAAAGTAAGGTGATGAGATGTTCAAGGGGTGAAAGTGGAAGTAGACTGGAAGTGAGCATTAAGGGAGAGCAACTGGAGGAAGTGGATAGTTTTAGATACTTGGGTGCAAATGTGGCAGGAAAAGGTGAAGTGAAGGTGGAGGTAGAATATAGATTGAGAGAAGCGAGTAAATGCCTTGGTGGATTGAAAAGTGTAATGAGGAATAGACACTTGGGAATGGATGCTAAGAGGAGGTTATATGAAGGATTGATTGTGCCAACAGCACTGTATGGGGCAGAAACATGGAACATAGAGAGGAAGAGAGAAGGAGTTTGAATGTGTTTGAGATGAGGTGTCTGAGAAGTATGATGGGGGTTACTAGGCTAGATAGTGTGAGAAATGAGGAGGTGAGGAGGAGAACAGGGGTGGAAAGGGGGTTGGGAGATAGGGTTGATGAAAGAGTATTAGGATGATTTGGACACATGGAAAGAATGAGTGAAGAAAGACTAGTAAAAGAGGTATGGAAGGCAGATGTGGAGGGAGTGAACATGAAGGGACGTCCTAGGATGAGATGGATGGATGGGGTGAAGGGGGCTTTGGGGAAGAGGGGAATGTCTGTTGAGGAAGGACGGGAGAGGATAGTGGTGAATGGAGAATGGTTGTATATGGATGATGTTGTGATGCATGAGGTGGAATGGGTGAGGGGATGGGGGGGAGGTAGTATGTGTGAACAAATTTTGACGCAGTCCGAAGGGATTTCTCCCCGTCTTCTCCTTTATGCATGGGGGGATGGAGAGGGGGGTCGCCGATTTAATGAAGCGGCTTTGCTGTGGATGTGCTGTGTCTTGCAGCACTGCTTCTGACCCAGGGCAGTGGACAAGGTGCAGGGATGACCCGTCATCCAGGAGGTGCTAAGATAAGAGGGAGGGTGGAGGGGTGTGGAGTGTATTTAGGGATGGAATGGGTGGGAGTGATTTTATGCCTTTTCCTTTTTGGCTACCTCCCTTGTAAGGGGGAAAAAGCCTTGGTATATATATGTATGTATGTATATACTGTATATACAGACGCTCCTCAACTTATGTTTTAGTTAGGTTCCGAATGGCCGAACGTAACGTGAAAATGAACGTAAGTTGTTACTGTACTATATATCCATAAATTCTATCACCGTATCTTATGAAACACCCCTAAATCATTAATAATAGACATAACATTGTAAAATAATATCATTAATTTCAAATAAATTAGATTCAAGCAACATAAATTGAGATGGAGGAGAAGGAGGAGGAGGAGGCAAGGCACGTTCAGTCTGTCGTTTGTGCCATGTAAACAATGGACGCAGCATCATGCGTAAGTATCGTTTGAACTACGGAGAGCGCACTAAACTAAAAAATTCACTCAAAAATATTTTTTTGTTTTATGATTTTTTTTTACAGTCAGTTCAAACGTAAAATCGAATGAATGTAAGTAGAGGAGCGTCTGTATATATAAATATATATATATATATATATATATACACACACACATATATTTTTTTTTCCTTTACATATTTTGCCTATAGCACCGGTAGGCATGTGGGGTAGGTTGGTGCTTCCCTCGCCCGTTCGTGATGCAGGCAGGATTTTTAAAGTGACGACGTTACAAAACTTGAGTTGTGACTTCACACCATAACTTGGGACATCACCACTGCCTCACGATTCTTTTACTGGTAAAGTACCGGTAATGGCATTGTTTTTTACCGTTAATTCCGGTACTGAAATTAGCGGTATTTGCCCAGCACTACTGGTGGTATGGATCAAACTACACTGAGATATTTAGCAAGAATCAAAATACCATAATATATTATGTACAACACTTTATTAAATAATACACAGGTATTATATATACGTTGGGTTGACCACCTCGTAGGTTTTGGCTGATGTGGTCGGTAATTTTGCAGAGGATAAAAACGTAACTTCTGTTTGATTAAATTACATGAAAATCACACCTTGTAAAGAAAATAGTTCAAATAATTCAACTAGATGCAGTCAATTACACCAATAACACAATAGTATTTCTTAATAGAGTGAAGTTTGATCCATACCACCAGTGATGGCGGGCTGGACAGTATTCATAGCTGTGGTCGGTAATTTTGCAGAGGATAAAAATGTAACTTCTCTTTGGTCAAATTACATGAAAATCACACATTTTAAAGAAAATAGGTCAAATAATGCAACCATATGCTAATTTGTTGCGGTATTCGTAGGTGTGGTTGGTAATTTTGCAGAAGCTAAAAACATAATTTCTCTTTGGTCAAATTACATGAAAATCACACATTTTTAAGAAAATAGTTCAAGTAATTCAACTATATGCAATCTATTACAGTAATAACACAATAGTAAGAAACTTAATAAAGTGTAGTTTGATCCATACCACCAGTGATCATATATGGCGGGCTGGACGAATCGTAGCTGTGTTCGGTAATTTTGCACAGGATAAGAATGTAATTTCTCTTTGATCAAATTACATGGAAATCACACATTTTAAAGAAAATAGATCAGATAATGCAACCATATTCTAGTTTTTATAAAAAATTGTGCATCTGAGCAAAAACCCTCCTTGTCCGGGTTTTGTCGGTATTTAGTGAGTCGGACGGTATTTGTAGCTGTGGTTGGTAATTTTGCAGAGGCTAGAAACGTGACTTCTCTTTGATCAAATTACATGTAAGTCACACATTTTAAAGAAAATATGTCAAATAATGCAACCATATATATAAAATTGTGCATTTGAGCAAAAACCGTCCTTGTTTGGGTTTTGTCGGTAATTAGCGAGACCGTTGTAAACAGTCCCCAAGAATTCTTCTCAATACAACACAACAGGGCAGTGGACAAGATGCAGGGATGACCCATCATCCAGGAGGTGCCAAGATAAGAGGGAGGGTGGAGGGGAGTGGAGTGTAATTAGGGTGGGAATAGTTTTTATGCCTTTTTCTTTTTGGGTACCTCTCTTGTACATACATACATATACCAAGGCTTTTTCCCCCTTCCAAGGGAGGTAGCCAAAAAGGGAAAGGCATAAAAACACTCCCACCCATTTCATCCCTAAATACACTCCACACCCCTCCCACCCTCCCTCTCATCTGAGCACCTCCTGGATGACGGGTCATCCCTGCCCACTGCCCTGGGTCAGAAGCAGTGTCGCAAGACACAGCACATCCACAGCAAGGCCGCTTCATTTAATCGGCGACCCCCCCTCTCCGTCCCCCCTTGCATATAAGGAGAGGACGGGGAGAAATCCCTTCGGGCTGCGTCAAAATTTACTCACGCATACTACCCCCCCCCCGCCCATTCCTCCTCATGCAATCACAACATCATCCATATATAACCATTCTCCACTCACCTCTGTCTTCCGTCCTCTTCATAAGAGAAGAAGAGAGAAGGAGTTTGAATGTGTTTGAGATGAGGTGTCTGAGAAGTATGGTGGGGGTTACTAGGCTGGATAGTGTGAGAAATGAGGAGGTGAGGAGGAGATCAGGGGTGAAAAAGGATTTGGGAGATAGGGTTGATGAAAGAATATTAGGATGGTTTGGACACATGGAAAGAATGAGTGAAGAAAGACTAGTAAAAGAGGTATGGAAGGCAGATGTGGAGGGAGTGAACATGAGGGGACGTCCTAGGATGAGGTGGATGGATGGGGTGAAAGGGGCTTTGGGGAAGAGGGGAATGTCTGTTGAGGAAGGAAGGGAGAGGACCTCTCTTGTAAATGGGAAAAAGCCTTTGGTATATGTATGTACAAAACAACCAAAACCCACAACTTATTTACATACATTTCACCAAGACTGATATGCTGAGAGCAATTAGTGAACTTAGAGTAAACTCAGCTGCTGTCCCAGATGATGTGCCTGCCATCATTCTTACAAAATGCGAAGAGGCTCTAGCATCCCCCCTTCAGAAAATTTGGTGACTGTCCCTCAATACAGGAATAATACCTAGTAGACTGAAGGAAGCCAAATTATCTCCAATTTACAAGGGAGGAGAAAGAAGCCTGGCCAAAAACTACAGACCAGTTGCACTTACCTCCAATATCACAAAGATTTTTAAAAAGATATTGAGAAATAACATCATCAGGTACCTAGAAAAATACCAACTAATAAGCAAATCTCAACATGGTTTTCGTAAAGGGAGATCATGTCATTCCAACTTGTTTAGCCACTATGAATGGTTGTACCTAGGGCTTGCAAGATGAGGAAACATTGATGTTGTATGCCTTGATTTTGCTAAGGCCTTCGACCGAGTTGATCATGGCATCCTCTCACACAAACTCAAGGCTGTGGCAATTAAGGAAAATATTGGAATATGGCTCCATAACTTTGTCAGAACAAGGACACAAGTGGTAGCTGTTCATGGCCACCAATCAGAGAAGTCAGCAGTTCTCAGTGGTGTACCGCAGGGATCGGTGCTGGGACCGCTACTTTTCCTGGTCCTAATGAACGACATAGGCCAAGCCGTGGACAGCTCATTTCTGTCATCCTTTGCAGATGACACCACCCTCAGCCATAGAATCGGCAACGAGGCCGATATCCAGGAATTACAGGACAACCTTGACAAAGTCTCAGAATGGGCTGAAATTAACAACATGCAGTTCAATGAGGAGAAGTTTGAAATGCTATGATGTTGCCCCAATTCCAACCTAAAAAGATCCACCACACTCCACACTAGGGGAGGCATAACTACATCCTCGAGTCCAGTGGTAAAGTGCCTAGGAATTCACCTCAATGAAGATGCCACCTACAAAAACCATATATACAAAACTACTAGTGAAGCCAGACAAATGGCTGGATAGGTACTTAGCAAAAACAAAAGAGGAGAAAGACTTGAGAGTCTTGATAAAAGACAACCTGTCACATGACAGACATATGGACTACTGTAGATGATTAAAGTGGCATTCCATTATATGGATGAAGAGATGATGAAAAAACTCACTGAAACTGTGATACATCCAAGACTGGAATATGCATCAGTAGTATGGTCCCCACATAGAGTGAAGGTTATAAGCAAAATTGAGAGAATACAAAGGGCAGCAACCAGACTGGTCTGCAGACTGGCAGATAAACCATATGAGGAAAGATTAAAAGTACTGGGTCTGCCAACTTCGAAAGAGAAAGTGGTGATATGATTAGTGTTCAGGTCATCAATGGGGATAGATTGAATTGACAGAAGAAATATTCTGTTTAAAGATAGGATGGTTTTAAGAGGTCATGGGAGTAAATTAAGAGACCACATGTCCAAAGGATATGAAGAAATTTTTCTCTATAGATACATGAACATGTGGAATAGCATAGAAAGTGATATAGCACAGCTCAAACAATACATGAGTTCAAATCTAAATATGGTAATTTAATCAGGGATATCAATAAAGTTGTAACTGTAAAAGAATTTTAATTTTAGGCATGTTAGAAAATTAGATATTAGGAGATGGGACCTAATGAGCATTTTTCTTTCCTGTATACTACAATTAGGTAAATACTTGCTAGTTTTTAGTTTGCCTTGTGTGAGAATGAAGTGACAACCTTGTGTAGCATGATATATTAAAGTCAGCCCTTTACTTATAACTATATATATATATATATATATATATATATATATATATATTTATTTATATATTCTATTATAATCTTTGATGTGATTATATCATGAAAGTGTTCTGCTTCAAAATTTTAATTTCCTTTCACTGTGGTGTTTGAATTGTGTATTCATGTGTGCTTTGTGAAACTTGTGTATATATATATGTATATATATATATATATATATATATATATATGTATGTATATATATGTATATATATATATATATATATATATATTTTATTTATATATATATTCTATTATAATTTTTGATGTGATTATATCATGAAAGTGTTCTGCTTCAAAGTTTTAATTTCCTTTGATTGTGGTGTTTAGCATAATTTGTGTATTCATGTGTGCTTTGTGAAACTTGTGCATATATATATATATATATATATAATATATATATATATATATATATATATATATAATATGCAAAATAACCACAGGAGAAGGGGAATTTGTAAACAGTAAGTACTTTCCTATATTACATCTAGTCTGAAGATGTAATATACGAAAGTACTTACTGTCTTCAAGTTTCCTCTCTTCTGTGGTTATTTTGCATTTTTGTATCACGGTGATGTGATTGCTTGCATATATATATATATATATATATATATATATATATATATATATATATATACATATATATATATATATATATGATGTATATATATATATATTCTCAGTGTTCTGCTTCAAAGTTTTAATGTGATTATATCATGAAAGTGTTCTGCTTCAAAGTTTTAATTTCCTTTCACTGTGGTGTTTAGTATAATTTGTGTATTCATGTGTGTTTTGTGAAACTTGTGCATATGTGTATATATATATATATATATATAATATGCAAAATAACCACAGGAGAAGGGGAACTTGTAGACAGTAAGTACTTTCCTATATTACATCTAGTCTGAAGATGTAATATACAAAAGTACTTACTGTCTACAAGTTTCCCTTCTCCTGTGGTTATTTTGCATTTTTGTATCACGGTGATGTGATTGCTTGCATATATATATATATATATATATATATATATATATATACCGTATTTTCCGGCTTAAAATGCGCATCGGGTTATAATGCGCACCCATGCACTACGTTATCTCAGTACACAGATAGCGTGCACCGGCGTATAACGCGCATGCCAGGAAAAGTCACTGGTGGCTAAAGCTCGTGAACTGCATGTATGCGACTCCTGCTTGCGTTGGTCCATTGTTTTGTGGGAAATTTGAGCCATGAAAAGTTTATTGAATACAAAATGTATATGAAAAATTTCGGATTTTTACAGAAATATTTTAATTTACTATCCTGAGGGAATAATTCATCTTACAAGTTTTTATCACCGTGTACAAGTTTTTATCGCCATGCAGTAACTATGTTTCGGTTCATAAGTGTCTTTACTGAAGTGACGTTTAGTTTAACAAACTCTCGCAATAGGGTGTTTAGTGTAGGCTAGATTGGCAATAGAACTGTCAATCTCGGCCCTGATCTCGCATATTCCGGGTGAGCTAAAACGGCCAACGTTCATGATGTTGGTACCAGTGCTGTTTTACGGATCCCAAATATTTGCATAGACTACGATAATTAATGTTAGTAAAAATAAACCAATGAAATAACGGCGATTAATTACTTAGTATCATGTGAACGAGGTTACATGGAGAAGTATTTTTCATTGGCTAGAGCCACCGCTGGGAAATCTGTTGATTTGTCACTAAATTAAGTGTCAGTTTAGGCATCAATCAGGACACAACTAAGAAAAAGTCGGAACTACATGTACCGGTATATGACTCATGTTGTGCTTTGGTCCCTTATTACTTTGTAGCTTAAATAGTTTGTAGGAAATATGATCTAAAAAAAGTTTATTGAAAGTAAAATATACAGAAAAATTTCGGGATTTTTACAGAAAATGTTCATTTTATATCTTAAGGAAATAATTCGTCTTTACCATTTTTTTTTTAATACTGAAACAAACTACAGACTGCTTCGTTTTAGCTTTGAACCTGCAATAACAGTGGTGAAATAGGACAGTCTCTCATCGAGGTGACGTTTAGTTAATATAACTCCCGAAAGAGGGTGTTGTAGTCAAGTGTTTGACACGAGTTTATGAACGGCCGCAACGGAATTTGTACTATACCTAAAGTGAAGCAACAAAGCCAACATAAAAATTCAAACTAGGATGCTGTGAACATGGGCAAATATCATGAATATTGATCATGTTTCATGGTGTTTAGGCCTATTTAAACATGAAAAATAAGATTCGATAGATACCTACCTATACCAAATATTTACATGCCCCATGCTGGCGTATTCTTTCATATCACCATGGCTGTTCTTCTTGTTCTCACGGAACGTCACAGAGAAGTGTGCCGTCCCGACTTTGTGACGGCCAACATCGTCACGTTGTTGTGAAAAAAAATTACACACACAGCCGCAGAATTTTTATCGTAGGCCGTAGATAACGCGCACCACCGGATAATGCGCACCCCCCATGTTTAGGCCCTTCCAACGGAAAAAAGTCGCACACTATACGCCGGAAAATACGGTATATATATATATATATATATATATATACAGATGCTCCTCTGCTTACATTAATTCGTTTTACGTTTTTTCGATTTTACGTTTGAACTGACTAAAAAAATTGTATTTTTTTTTTTTTTGTGAATCTTTTAGTTTAGCGCGCTCTCTGTAGTTCAAATGATACTTACGCATGACGCTGCGTCCATTGTTTACATGGCACAAACGACAGACTGAACGTGCCTTGCCTCCTCCTCCTCCTCCTCCCCCTCCTCCTTCTCCTCCACCATCTCAATTTATGTTGCTTGAATTTAATTTATTTGAAATTAATGTTATTATTTTACAATGTTATGTTTATAATTAATGATTTAGGGGTGTTTTATAAGATACGGTAATAGAATTTATGGATGTATAGTACAGTAACAACTTACGTTCATTTTCATGTTACGTTCGGCCGTTCGGAACCTAACTAAAACGTAAGTTGAGGAGCGTCTGTATATATATATATATATATATATACATATACATATATATATACATATATACATATATATATATTATATATACACAGGTTGAACACTAATGTAATCTAACAGGGAACACTAATGTAATCTAACATTTCAACTTTGTCTTCAGAGTAACAGGCTAATACAGATCATTGTAATATATACCTTCATAAGAGATCATCTTGCTGGACATTTTAGAATGGAGTGCACTGATTAGTCCACACTTTCGCAGAGGATTAGCCTGGCTGTACCCAGTGACAGATTTGCAAACCCTTCTCTGTGGTTGGTGACTTCTCCTGTGATGATATGTGCAACTTCCACAAACTTCCTCATTTTCTTTTCAAGTTTCGTGCTGAGGAGGTGAGCACTTTCCCAGCTAAGAAAGTGTTCTTGTGACTGCGCATGCACCTCTAGGGAGTTGGAGGTTCTGTGGTGCCACAGGTCACTTTTGTGCTGTCCTATCACAAGTTGTCATTCCTCAACACAGTGATACACCAAGGGATAAAAGAGGTTAGATTTTCTGTATACAGGAAGCCAACAAAACAAGGAAGATTTCATTCACTACTTGTTGAAACACAGTGCACAGACAAGGTCCAGAGTAGTAATTGGTTTCTACTTGAGAGCCATTAGAATTTGTAGTGAAGAATCTTTAGAAGAGGTTGCCTATGTTACCAGTACTTTCTGCAGGTTATTGTACCATGAAGACCTGTTCAATAGACTAAAGATAAAGGCTGTAGACATTTATAAAAGAGCAAGAAGAGAAAATGTAGATTGTGATTGCCTCATAGAACCATATGTGAGTGGAGCTGAGATGCTGACCTCTTTATTATCCAATATTGGCATGCACGTGGCTTATACCTTTGGGTAAAAAATTAAGGACATAGTGAGAGGTAAAGAAGAAATAAATATCAACAAGGACAGCATTGTTTATAGCATACTGTGTGGTGGATGTTCTTCTGTGTATTATGGTGAGATGTCAAGGGTGCTTCCAAAAAGGATAGGAGAGCACAAAAGCAACCTGTGTCACTACAGGACCTCTAACTCCTTAGTGGTGCATTACAGAGTCAGAAGGACACCTTCCTAGTTGGAAAAATGCTTGCCCCCTCAGCACAACTTGGAAAGATAATTAGAAAGTTATTGGAATTGGCATATATTGTCACAGGAGAGGTCACCAACCACAGAGAAGGGTTTGCGAATCTGTCCTTAGTTGCAGGCAGGCTGGTCCTCAGTGAAAATGTGGACCAAACAGCATGCTCCATTCTAAGATGTCTGACAAGATGACCTGCTATGAGGGTATATATTATAATGATCAGTATTAGTCTGTTATTGTGAAGAAGTCGTAAAGTCAAAACTTTAGATTACATTAGTGTTCCTGGTTCAACACATTTCCTTACCACCTTTTCCACTTAATTCTTTCACCCTCAAAACAACATGTACGTATAATGTAAATATGCAGAGTCCACTAGAAAGAGAAAAAACACACGTAGTCCCTGTGCTTTTGTGATATATTCCTTCATAATGTGAATATATCATGAAAGTGCTTGGACTCTGTGTTTTTCCTCTTCCTAGTGGACTCTGCATATTTGTGATTCATGTGTGCTTTGTGAAATTTGTACATGTATAATGTAAGAATATTCTTTTTCATCAATTGTCATGTATATTCTGTTTTTGTAAATAATCTATAGTGATCACACAAGCAATATTTCTATTACCAAAGGCTTTTGCCTAAATTATTGTATACATTTGTGTTGCTACCAGTTTCTCTAGCTGGTTTCTATATTTACAGTTACAAGAAGATACACCTGAAAAGATGACCTACTATGAGCAAGTAAGTTATTTCAATTCTACCATGTTTTTATAGTTATATACATCTTATGTATTATATATATATATATATATATATATATATATATATATATATATATATATATATATATATATATATATATATATATATATATATATATATATATTATACACAGTGTTGTAGACACAATCATCCCTTCATATAAGCTTTTCTTTGCATCAATCCCCATATATCTATTTCTCATGCCACTTTTCATTCCCTTTAAACATTTACTTGCTTCTGTCACCATAGTTTACCTCCATTCATACTTCTCTATTCTCTGCTACATGTATTTACCTAGTTGTATTTACCTAGTTGTATTATACGGGAAGGGGAGCTATGCTTGTGGTGACCCGTTTTTATATCTCGCAAGATCAAGTTTGTTCTTGAATTCTTGTATTGTGTTTACACACACTATTTTTTCATCCAATTTGTTCCATATATCTATCACTCTGTGTGGGAAGCTGTTCTTTTTCAGGTCTCTTCTGTGATCCTGAATACAAACTACCCACTTCCTTTAACCACTTCAGTATGATGACACCCACATAGGTGTCATGAGGTGCAAGTAGGTACACAAGGAGTTGGTGTCTGTATCTTAATTATGTATATTTTTTTGTAGTTGTACATGAGTTACTCTTAGATTCTTTGAACTGGTTTGATCATGTTTTCTGTATTTTTTATTACTCAGAGTAAAAGAGAACGAGTAATACAGAAGTGACTTTATATTTTATAATGCGAGTAGTGTGATGCATTGTGTGTTTGGCAGCTGATGCCGTGCGCAAGAATTTGAGTCATACTGAAGTGGTTAAGATGTACCTCCAACATACCCTTATACATCTTATCACTTTGCTTTTCCCACATTTACTTTCAACTTCCTCCTGTCAAGTACCTTCCCAAACTCTATCACTAACTGCCTCAGAGCCTCCTCTGACTCAGCCACAAGCACATTGTCATAAGTAAACAAGTGGCTCACCTCTCACTTCCTTCCACTCTCTCTAACCATCTCCAGTCCTCTGCCCATCATCCTCACATTTACCCACCTCACCACAATCCAGGTACACAATGAACAGCCATTGTGACATAACACAACCCTGGTGTAGCCCCACCATCTCATACCACTCACTCTCACTATTCCCAACCCTAACATATGCTCTATGTAAAAGGTTTTGACTTACTTAACAGCTTACCTCCGATCCCATATATCTGTAGTACCTCCCACAGTGCCTTCTTGTCTACCCAAGCATAAGCTTTCTGAATAACCATAAAGCCCCAAAAACCATCCTTACCTTTTGCCTAGAATTTCTTGCAAACCTACCTTACCACAAAAATTTTGATCCACACTGTTCCTCGCCAGTTACTCCCTCTATTCTTCTCCTAATCCTTTCATTTATTGCCCACCCATGTGCTTTTCCAACTACACTCGATAAACTGATCCCTCTTAAAGTACTACATTTACATTTGTCTCCTTTTCCTTAGTAGAGTGGAACTATACAAGTGCTCTTCCAGTTCTCCAGCAGACTCCCCTCCCTTGGGCATATAGTAAACAACTTCATTTGCCAATCCACTATAACTGTTGCTAATGTGCTAAAGCAGTTCTTGCTTGTTGTGGAAAGGATTTCTTTTTAGTGCTGATGTCAGGAGTGTGGTGGATTATGGCGTTTTGTGATTTGTCTTGTAGTGCTTATGTTGTGAGTGTGTTTTTTGTATGGATGTGGTGCTGGTGGAAGGAAGTACAGAGAGAATTTTTTATATGTTGAAAATATTAAAGCACTGCCCTTATGTGCCATTGATCAATGCAACAGTTGCACAGATCTTAGATGGAATTCTAACAGTTGCATTCAACACAGTAATGGTAAATTAGAGTGTGGTTATCATATCATATCCATGGGGGGAAGTGACTTGAACCTACAACAATCATTATTTTTGCCTTTTGGACTGGCTGTTATTTATTATGAATGCTGTTAACTCCTACTGGGTAGGATTTTGAAGAGAAGATAAGAATATTTATCATGGGAATATATTCTGTGGTCATGTAAGAGGTTTGTTATCAGATAAGATAGTTGGATAACTGACAGAGGTTACATATTTCTAAAGAGAAAGTCCTTTTGATTACTGATCTTTTGAAGGGAAGGTGTTAATTTTTCACTCCAGTTTTAGTATTTTGAAAGTTCAAGATAAATTTGTCCTATAATGGAAGACATGGCTCAGGTAAAAGCACTTGAAGGATGCAGTTAGATTCATATGTGAGAATATATTCATGGTTATTTTTACCCAGTGCCCATGACCTTGATTTCTTGTTGGTTCAGATGTCAGATGTCAACCTTGCAGAGAAAACCCCTAAACTAGCATGGCTACATTCAAACCACAAGCCAGCTCTAAAACAGTATATATATACAGAATAGGCCTGGCAACAGAAGCAAATTGCTCCAGATACAGTCACTACACAGATGACACTGAACATCTCATCCTATATTGCCTTACCCAGACAGCTTCTCTCTTTATTGGGGTGGACTTGTGGGACAATCCAGAGTTTGGTGCCAGTTACCTGGTACTCGTGGGTTTCCTGTAAGAGAGACCTGAGGCTGTATTTACCTAGTTGTATTATACGGGAAGGGAGCTATGCTTGTGGTGACCCATCTTTGTATCTTTCAGCATCAAGTTTTTTCTTAAAATCTTGAATAGTGTTTGATAGCACCTAGAATAAAAGTGTGAATAACCCCCTGTTATAGAATGGGTTGATCAAGATAGAGCAAACTTCGTTCACACAATGTATACCACTGAATTGAAGATGATAGCTTGGTCTTATACAGAATTAAAGGATAAGAGAGGATGGAAGAGTTTAACCTCGTCAATAAAAGCAAATTCTTGTGTGCAACATCAGATGACTGATGTACAATGATGCATCACAGTACTCTTGTTATAAAATGTAATGTCACTGCTGTTTTACTAGTTCTCTTTCACTCTGAGGAATGATAAACCTAGAAAACGAGATCAAGCCAGTTCACAGAATTTGGGGGCCACTCTGCAACAACCACAAAATTAATATAATCAAGACGCCAATGCCAGCATCCTTGTATACCCACTCACGCCTCATGATGCATATGCAGGCGTCATCATAAGGAAGAGGTTGATAAGAATTTAGTCATAAAAGCATATACACACACAAATCACTGGACAGATACTCCTTATGACTGCAAAATTCTGTACTTCACCAGACTAAAAGAAAGAAAAAAAAAAAAACACTCGTAGGCAAGCAAGAATTGAACTGGCATGCCTACACTCAAGTCACTATCTTGGTTTGAAACTGTACCAATAGAAAATTGGCCTTGCTAAAAGACACTAAATGCTTAAGTAACCGCAGCACAGAAAACAGCACATTATATCATGCTGTTCTGCACTTCAGACAACTCCACAAACACTCAACAGCATCACACTATCCAACACTAACACTACACGCTCTCACGCAGCAATAATCACAACAACAGATAATCTACCCTCAAACAGACAACAAGCAAACGCACTCATACGTCATTTTGCACAGACGAGCCATCTTACATCTCACCCTGACGACCGACGCACCATTCGACGTAAGAAAGACTTCCCTACAGACTCAGACTATACACCCTTCATAGACAGTCAGACAAAACTCATAATGCATAATCTCAAGCACTCATCTGCCTGTGGCCCTGATAACATAAGCAACATCCACCTAAAACACATTGGACCACAAGGTATACACGCACTCACAAACATTGCAAACTACAGCTATTCACACAACACTATACCCGACATCTGGAAGCATGGTAAAATAATCACCATTCCAAAACCGAACAAAGACCCAACAATCTCAACATCGCACCGCCCAATCACACTTCTCTGCACCCCCTCTAAAGTCATTGAACGCCTAATACTTAAACTTGTCACACCACATATTCCCCTTGCTGACTCACAACACGGTTTTAGGCCACTACACTCCACAAACACTCCTGATAAACCTCACACAAAGAATTTTAGATGGCATCAATTCAGATAGGCCCCACCACAGAACACTTCTTATAACATTGGACATTAGTAAAGCTTTTGATGCTATCCCCCGCCACAACCTAACAAATAAAATATATAACACAGACATGCACAATAACACCAAAAGATGGCTGGCCAATTATCTGGCAGGCAGGAATGCTCATGTGTCATATAATGGCCAATCATCGCACATCAGAAACATTAAGAATGGAGTACCACAGGGCTCAGTTCTATCCCCCACATTATTTAATCTATACATGCATGACTTACCCACACCAGACACCTCAGTAATACAAATCTCTTCCTACGCAGACGACATAACAATCACATGCACACATCGTAACACAGACAAAGCTGCAGAAATAATCCAGCCTTACCTTGACACACTCAACACATGGTTCATCACAAACAGACTCAAAATAGCTCCAACCAAATCTACAGCAACACTTCTCACCAACTGGACAAAAGAACACAAATACATACCTCATCTCTACATCAACAACACACTAATACCACACACAAACACACCGAAAATTCTTGGTGTAACATACGATACATCCATGTCTTTCAAACAACACATCACAAACATAAAAAACAAATGCACACCTAGACTTAACACACTTAAGTCAATCACTGGAACAACATTTGGACAAAACAAAGAAACTAATATAACAATATACAAACAATGCATACGCTCAGTGATGAATTATGCGAGTCCTGCATGGGCTCCTAATCTCAGTGAGACACACCACAACACCCTTCAAATCATACAAAACAAAGCCCTAAAAACAATTACAGGCTGCACAAATACAACACCTACAGACCATTTACACCATGAAACAAAAGTCCTCAAAGTCAAGGACCACCTCGACATGAGAGGCACACAAACACTTGCTGCAGCCACCACAAACACATCACACCCGCTACACTACATAGCAGAACATCCACACACACCAAGAAACATTAAAACTACACCCAAAGACCTTTATCATGCACAGATACTCTCTTCTCTTCCTCCACAACCACCAAATACCAGCCTCCGGAAACATATTCATAATCATATCACTCACCGCTCCATTAACACACTGAAAGACAACACACTGCTGCATGCCAGACCCCCTGATATCCACCCTTCTGAATCCTCTCTCCCACGAAAGGACAGAGTCCACTTGGCCAGACTGCGATGCGGCCACCACCCAGCACTTCTAAGCTACCAGAAGAGGCTGGACGACCGTGTTGTGAACAGCTGCCCAGGATGTAACACTTCACCCCATACCATACAACACATAATGGAAGACTGCATTATACACAATCATGCACGCAAACAACACAACATACACTCTATAAAGGATTTGTGGGAAAACCCAGTTTTGGCTGTGGCCTTCCTTGGGGAGACGGGACTGCTCGGACAGACAGTCTAGGGAACGACAACAACAACAACAACTCCACAAAGTAAGGAATTGAATATTGGTAAGGATGAAGCTCAGAAATAAGTAGATCAGTCAACCATTTTGTTGACCAGGTACCTCTTGCAGGAGGCCCATGTTTCCCAAGTAACTGACAATATCCACTGGATTGCCCCATAAGTCATTGAAGGAAAAAATAATGCATTGCCTGGGTATGGAGAGGGTGGGTCATTGTAAAATGAGGTGTTCAGTGTTTTTTGTGTGATGGTTGCATCTCGGACTTGGCCTGTTCTGTGATGGTATTGTATATTGTATTGGTGTATATATTTCATTTTGGACTAATTTTATTTTCTGTTTATTATCCTCATTGCCAGTTAGTACAAGGGGTTCGGAATGCATTTTTGCAAGGGAAGACCAGAGAGATCAAGTTCCGCAAAGAACAGCTAAAGGCACTCAAACAATTGTACGAGCAAGAGGAGGCGGCTATCTGTGCAGCACTGGCTACAGATCTCAATAAGGTAGTGTCTTATATGTTATGTTGTTTGCATAAAGTAGTTTAATACAGTTTATTAACTGAATTTTCAAGTCAAGTTATGGTAGGTCACTATAGGTTGTTATGGTGCAAGGTGTGATACTGTATTTTGGTATTTATGTATTTATTTATATTATTATGTATTATGTATTTATTTATATTATTTTATTATTATATGGGTGGGAGTGGATTTATGCCTTTAACTTAGGCTACCTCCCTTGTAAGGGGGAAAAGCCCTTGGTATATGCATGTATTTATTATTATTATTATTATTATTTTTTTTTTTTTTTTTTTTTTTTTCCATTATTAAGTTTTCTTGTTTTTACAGCCAAAGCAAGAGAGCATTCTATTAGAAATAAATGTTCTGAAGAGTGACATTGACTATATTTTGAACAACATTGATGATTGGGTCAAACCTGAAAAGGTAACGGAAAATCCTTATTTCTTTGAATACAACTGATATTAACTGATGCATATTTGCCAATGTGTTAAACCTCTCATTTTAACAATGGTTTTTGTCTTCAGGTCCCAGCCAATTTGGTGACCATATTTGACAAATCTGTAATTTTCCATGATCCATATGGTGTTGTGTTAGTGTTGGGAGCATGGAATTACCCCATGATGCTTCCCTTGATGCCAGTTACAGGTAAATAGTTCTTCTTCCTGTTCTTCCTCTTCCCCCTTTTCTACCACTACTTCTACCTCCTCTTTCTCCAGTCCACTGGGATGACTGATACTCTTTATTTGATCCTGGAATGAAATGTTACCACACTATTAGGGCTTAAAAGGTTAAGGTAATGACATATTTGTAATGTATTAGATGATCTTTTGATAAGATATTTTATGATGGAGCAAGAAGCTTGTGATATCTCAAGAATTAAATTTTTAATGGGAATGGATAGACAAGATGCAAAAGATCAGAGCTGGGCACATTCCTTGGTGCGTTTTTAGGTGCATTCTTTGGTGTCCTGACTGAAACTTATATAGTCAGGACACCTAGGAACACACCCAGCGTGGCAAAAGATACGAGTGAATAGAGTGGTTGTAAATGAATGAGGAACTGAACTGCCTAAAAAGAAGTTCTTATCTCCTCCATAAATTCTAAAGTGGATAAGCGTGAGAGGGTGGCTGCCATTATCATCTTTTATGCATGTACTTGCACAGCCCATATTAGATTGTGTAGATCATGACTCTTCCTTGAATAAGATGTGGGTCAGTCTGGTGGCCATTGCTGGTTACCTGGGGCCAGTGGGTCTCCCACAAGAGAGACCTGGGCAACATATTGACTGATATACATTATCAATGATATTCTCTCATAAGACTAAAGGTTTCAGTTCTTTGAATGGTTCTCAAGTGTAAAATACGAGTTGATGGCTATAAGAATACAAAAATATTCAATCAGTCAGTCAGTGACTCCTGGGTTGTTTAGCATTAAATGTTAATGAGACAGAGAAAAGATAATTATCTGTTACTTTGATTCATATTGGAATAAAAGACATTCAATAATGGATCTTTTTCATGTCAAAGACTACTTATAAAAAGTTGGTGGAGTAGGAGATATTTTTGCATGGTGAAAAAATATACTTACCAAGACCAAAGTAAGTATAATTTTTTAATTTGAAATTAAGATTTTGTTTTATTTTACAGGTGCAATTGCTGCTGGTAACTGTGTAATTATCAAGCCATCTGAAATGTCTCCAGCCACAGCAAAAGTTATAGCTGACCTCGTTCCAAAGTATTTGGATCCTGTGAGTAGATTGTGTATTATTTTTTATGATACTGTAAGATATTGCTAAGATAAGAGGGGAACAAAGGTGGTAGGTGAAAGTGGAATGGGTGGGAGTATCTGTTGAGGAAGGGAGAAGACTGAAGATAGGGGTGAATGGAGAAGGGTTGTATATGGTTGATGCTGTGATGGATGGAAGGGAGTGGGTGGGGAATGGGGGAGGAGAGTTAGGGAGCATCTGTGAATGTTTTGACACAGCCCAAAGGGATTTGTCACTGTCTTTTCTTTTTCTGCATGAGGGGATGGAGTGGGGTGGGGTTAACCAATTAAATGAAGAGGCCTTGGTGTGGATGTGCTGTCTTGTTACATTGCTTCTGACCCAGGGCAGTGGGCAAAATGCAGGGATGACCTGTCATCCAGGAGGAGCCAAGAAAAGAGGGAGGGACGGATGGTGAATTGGAGTGGGGTATGTGGCAATGAAATGGTTGGGAGTGGATCTGCCTTTGATTACCTCCCTTGTAAAGGAGAAAAAGCTGTTGGTATATGTATATATATATATGTATATAGAATTTAAAGAAGGCAGAAAAGATAAGCCTAAATCTGTTTGAGATGAAGTGCTTAAGAAGTATGGTGGGGTTTACAAGGATGGATAGAGTGAGAAATGAGAAGGTGAGATGGAGAGTGGGGATGGAGAATTGGCAAATATAATTAAACAGAGAATTTTGGGATATTTTGGGGATATGGAAAGAATAAGTGAAGGAAGACTAGCAAGAAGAGTGTGGAAGGCAGAGGCGGATAGAATAAACTTGAGAAAGTCGAGAATGGGGTGTAGGGGGCCTCAGCAGCAAAGGGAGAGAGCTATAGATAGGTGTGAGTGGAAAGTGGTTGTGAATAGATTATCAATTGATTTTTTTTTTAACTGTAAATCCTGGAGTGTGTGAAGGAAGAGGGTTGCCATGTAAAGCAGCAGTAGGGTAAACCAGTTTCAACTGTCAGGCCCTGCTATGGGGGTTACATGTCTTAATAAAGAAAAAAAAAAAAAATGGCTGTTGAATGGATGTGGGTTGGGTGAAGGCTGGATGTAGAATTCCATGGTTAGGCCACCTCCTTATAATAGGAAAGGGTCTCTTGATATATGTGTGTATTTTCATGGATTATTAAAATTATTGGGGAAACCATACATGTATACATTAAATTCCTTGCATAAAAAAGTCCTTCATAAGGAAGCACTGTCCTATATGTCACTGAGAGGGAGAGTTTGATATTAAGTTGAATCATATTAATAGTGGATTGATGTGTATTTATACCTGAATATAAATTTCTTTATTGACAGGAGTGCTTCAAAGTTGTTTGTGGAGGCATCTCTGAGACTACAGAGTTGCTAAAGCAGAAGTTCGACTACATCTTCTACACAGGATCCCCACATGTTGGCAGGATTGTGCGAGATGCTGCAAACAAGTACTTGACTCCAACTACTTTGGAACTTGGAGGGAAAAGGTGAACAGGATCTTTATCACATTGTGATGATGATGTTTTGAAACCTTGACATGTGTGGTTTGGCTCATCTTTTCCTCATCTTGGTTCACATAATATTCATCCTCATCTAACCATTACCAAGGGCTTCTATCCCCTTATAAGGGAGGTAGCCAGTGAAGGCATGCACCCAATCACTACCCATTTGTTTCCCGTTCTTCTTAGCTCCTTGTGGTCAAAGGGTCACCCTTGTCTTCTGCCCACTGTCTGGGTCAGAAGCAGTGCAGCAAAACACAGCACATCTACAGCAGGGTTAGCCATTTCATTTATATGGCAATCCTCTCTCCTCATCCCATCATGTGAAAAATAGAGAAGCCTGGGAGAAATCACTTCGGACTGCATCAAATTATCATCTATACACAACCATTTTCCAATCACACCTATCCCCTGCCTTCTTCTTTCCTTGCTCTACAGAATTTCCATTTTACTCAAAGCCCCTTTCATCCCATCAATTTACTTCTGCCATTTCATATTAAGGAATGCTGACAACCAGCATTGGTGCCCTACCTCCTACTTTCAGCTTGGAGGTGAGATGATGTATAGTCACTGAAAGTGGTAAAGGACAGTTTTAAGGGATTAGTAGAAAGGAGGGACAGTTATAGTACAAAAATAGCATCAGCATCTCCCTCCTGTGTGCATTTACCTAGTTATATCTTATGGAGGGGGGAGCTATGCTCGTGGTGTCCCATCTATCTCACCATGTCTAATTTTCTCTTAAATTCTTGTATTGTTTTTGCATACACTCTTGTTTTGTCTAGTATGTTCCATACATCCACCATTCTATGGGGAAAGCTCCCCCCCCCCCAGCAAGAATTATCTTTTATCCACAAAGTGTTATGATAGAAGGGACAACAAATAGGTTTAGGGTAAGACTTGGCATCCCCTTTTAAGGAGGAAAAAGGCCTTGTGGTATACTTATGCATGTACTTGCTGACTTCTATGTTATTGTATATTTTTTCCATTCCTTTCAGCCCATTGTATATTGATGATTCTGTTGACATGGATATGGCTGCCCGTCGAATCTTGTGGGGCAAGTTCATCAATTTAGGGCAGACTTGCATTGCTCCAGATTATGTGCTGTGCACCAGAAGTGTGCAAGACAAGTTGATTGATATAGCTAAAGAAGTTCTGAAGGAATGGTATGGATCTCAGCCTAACAAGTCTCCCGACCTTTGCCGGATTGTGTCAGACAAGCATGCAAAGTAAGTAGTTGAAATTTTGTATTATAGTACTTAATATTAACCTTTTTGGGAATATTGAATATTTGGGAATGGATGCTAAGAGGAGATTGTATGAAGGGGTGATTGTGCCAGTAGCACTGTATGGGAAAGAAACATGAAGCATAAGGGAAGGAGAGAGAAAGAGTTTAAATGTGTTTGAGATGAAACGTCTGAGAAGTAAGGTAGGGGTTATTAGGTGGGATAGAGTGAGAAACAAGGAGGTGAGGAAGAGAGCGAGGGTGGAAAAGGAGTTGGGAGCTAGGGTTGATGAAAGAGTATTGGGGTGGTTTGGACACATAGAAAGAATGAGTGAAGAAAGATTAGTAAAAGAGGTGTGGAAGGCAGAGGTGGGTGGAGTGAACATGAGGGGGCAACCAATGATGAGATGGATGGATGGGGTGAAAGGGGTGTTTAGTAAAAGGGAGATGTCTGTTGAGAAAGGAAGAGAGGAGACAGAAGATAGGGGTGAGTGGAGAATGGTTGTGTATGGATGATGCTGTGATGCATGGAAGGGAGTGGGTGGGGGATGGGGGGTGAGGGGTTACAGGCCAAAGGGATTTCTCCCCGTCTTCCCTTTTTTGCGTGAGGGGATGGAGAGGGGGTTGCTGATTAAATGAAGTGACCTTGCTGTGGATGTGCTGTGTCTTGCTGCATTGCACCTGACCGAGGGTGACAATTGAGATACAGGGATGATCCATTATTTGGGAGGAGCCGAGACAAGGAGGAGAGAGGGGTGGTGAATGGGAGTGGAATATGTGGGGATGAAATGGGTAGGAGTGGATTTATGCCTTTTGACTTTGGCTATCTCCCTTGTAAGGGGGAAAGAGCCCTTGGTATATGTATGTGTATTGACCTTATGTTATGATTATAAAAAAGTTTTGTTAGAAATTCAGGAAGTTGCAGTGCAGAATACAGACCCAAAGGTGACCTTTAAATCATTCTGAGAAGAAATTTTGTACAGCTATTTCTTGTGCAATATACAGGTACTATTTTTGAAAATTATTTTGTATGAAATGGTGTTGCATGAAACAAATTTTCTTGGAATTGTTAAATGTGAAGGAGGATATGAAGGGAAAAGTAGTTGCAGTGGGAAGTGCTGTGAAAATGAGGAAAATGGAGAAGATATAAGAAAAGATGCAGTGAAAGTAGTTATTAAAATGATTAGAGCAGATGGGGGACCTGGGTTAGATGGGCGTCTTGCAGAGTGTTGGGAGGGGAGGTGCAGTGATGGTGGACAGGCTGATGAGATTGTTTAATGTTTGTCTGGAAGATGGTGGAGTGCCAGAGGACTGGGGGAATGCATGTGTAGTTCTGCTTTGTGGGGAAAAGGTGGACAAGTGTGAGTGTGGTGGTTTTAGAGTGATCAGTTTGTTGAGTGTGGTTGGGGGAGGGAAGAATCCTTTGGTAGATTTAAATTCACTGCACACTGACTTTGGACAACAGAAAGAAACTTTAATAAGCATCTTAACAGTTCATAAGAACAGCCCCTAAGTATGCCTCTTCAGCATGGTTCACAACAATCAAGACTAACATAAACAACTTACAAACTTTATAGAATGGAGTATTGAGGTAGGATGCATCAAAACTATCCCAATTGGACACCTGCATACAAAAACTAAAATCCTCTCAATAGAACACTACATGAAAATGACAGGAACACAATTCTATGCCAGAACCTTAACACTGCACACCCATCACAGTACATCTCACAAGCACAACAGAACACCAGCAGCATACTACTCTAACATTGATAACAATCACCTGTATGGGGCAGAAACATGGAACAGAGGAAGAGAGAAGGAGTTTGAATGTGTTTGAGATGAGGTGTCTGAGAAGTATGATGGGGGTTACTAGGCTAGATAGATTGAGAAATGAGGAGGTGAGGAGGAGAACAGGGGTGGAAAGGGAGTTGGGAGATAGGGTTGATGAAAGAGTATGAGGATGGTTTAGATATATGGAAAGAATGAGTGAAGAAAGACTAGTAAAAGTGGTATGGAAGGCAGATGTGGAGGGAGTGAACATGAGGGGACGTCCGAGGATGAGGTGGATGGATGGGGTGAAGGGGGCTTTGGTGAAGAGGGGAATGTCTGTTGAGGAAGGACGGGAGAGGACAGAAGATAGGGGTGAATGGAGAATGGTTGTATATGGATGATGTGATGCATGAGGTGGAATGGGCGGGGGGATGGGGGGTGAGGTAGTATGTGTGAGCAAAATTTGACGCAGCCCGAAGGGATTTCTCCCTGTCTTCTCCTTTTATGCATGGGGGGACGGAGAGGGGGGTCGCTGATTTAATGAAGCGGCCTTGCTGTGGATGTGCTGTGTCTTGCGACACTGCTTCTGACCCAGGGCAGTGGACAGGATGCAGGGATGACCCGTCATCCAGGAGGTGCTAAGATAAGAGGGAAGGTGGAGGGGTGTGGAGTGTATTCAGGGATGGAATGGGTGGGAGTGATTTTATGCCTTTTCCTTTTTGGCTACCGCCCTTGTAAGGGGGAAAAAGCCTTGGTATATGTATGTATGTATGTATGTATATGTATGTATGTATGTACCACCTGTACCACACAAAACATTCATATAAAAATACATACTCAGATCATTGAACAAACCTTTCAAGATGACCATCAAACTCAATACTCCACCAGCAAACAACAGACTTAACCACTTCACTCCGGGCCAAAATCTCGCGGGCATTATTAGCTGCCAGACGTACGATGTTGCGTCATAATACTCGCATTATAAAAAATAGTCACCGCTGTATCAATCGTTCTCTCTTTCACCCGTGAATTTTGATAACCATAGAAAATATGATGAAGCCACTTTACAGAGTGTGGGAGTCACGTAGGTACGACTACAAAAAATATAATCAAGATGTCGACATCGGCATCCTTGCGTACCCACTTGCTCCTCATGTGTCACCATATGGAAGGGGTTAAGCCCTCATGGAAAGCCCTCCCACATCTGGTTAGAACTACACTGGCATGATTGTGCTCAGGAGACTATCCAACATGCAAACAGGTACATACATACATACATATATATACATACATACATATACCAAGGCTTTTTCCCCCTTACCAGGGAGGTAGCCAAAAAGGGAAAGGCATAAAAACACTCCCACCCATTTCATCCCTACAAACACTCCACACCCCTCCCACCCTCCCTCTCATCTGAGCACCTCCTGGATGACGGGTCATCCCTGCACCCTGCCCACCGCCCTGGGTCAGAAGCAGTGTCGCGAGACACAGCACATCCACAGCAAGGCCGCTTCATTTAATCGGCGACCCCCCCCCTCTCCGTCCCCCCTTGCATATAAGGAGAGGACGGGGAGAAATCCCTTCGGGCTGCGTCAAAATTTACTCTCACATACTACCCCACCCCCCACCCCCCTGCCCATTCCTCCTCATGCAATCACAACATCATCCATATACAACCATTCTCCACTCACCTCTGTCTTCCGTCCTCTCCCTTCCTTCCTCAACAGACATTCCCCTCTTCCCCAAAGCCCCCTTCACCCCATCCATCCACCTCATCCTAGGACGTCCCCTCATGTTCACTCCCTCCACATCTGCCTTCCATACCTCTTTTACTAGTCTTTCTTCACTCATTCTTTCCATGTGTCCAAACCATCCTAATATTCTTTCATCAACCCTATCTCCCAGCTCCTTTTTCACCCCTGTTCTCCTCCTCACCTCCTCATTTCTCACTCTATCCAGCCAAGTAACCCCCACCATACTTCTCAGACACCTCATCTCAAACACATTCAAACTCCTTCTCTCTTCTTCTCTTATGTTCCACGTTTCTGCCCCATACAGTGCTGTTGGCACAATCACTCCTTCATACAGTCTCCTCTTTGCATCCATTCCCAAATGTCTATTCCTCATTACACTCTTCAATCCACCAAGGCATTTACTCGCTTCTCTCAATCTACATTCTACCTCTACCTTCACTCCACCTTTTCCTGCTACACTTGCACCCAAGTATCTAAAACTATCCACTTCCTCCAGTCGCTCTCCCTTAATGTTCACTTCCAGTCTACTGCCACTTTCACCCCTTGTACATCTCATCACCTTACTTTTACCTACATTTATCTTTAGCTTTCTTCTATCACATACTCTCCCAAACTCTGCCACCAGCTTCCTCAATCCCTCCTCTGACCCTGCCACAAGCGCAGTGTCGTCCGCAAACAACAGCTGGCTCACCTCCCACTTTTCTCCATTTTCTTTAACCATCTCCAATCCCTGACCCACTACCCTAGCATTCACCTCTCGCACCACCCCATCCATGTATAAGTTGAACAGCCAGGGCGACATAACGCATCCTTGACGAAGTCCCACTTTTACTTCAAACCACTCACTCTCTCCATTTCTAATCCTGACACAAGCTCTACTGCTCTCATAAAAACTCTTGACAGCTCCCAGAAGCTTTCCTCCTATCCCATAAATCTGCATAACCTCCCACAGTGCCTTTCTGTCTACCCTATCATAAGCCTTTTCCAGATCCATAAAAGCCAAAAAAACATCCTTCCCTTTTCCTATAGCTTTCTCACATATCTGTCTTACCACAAAGATCTGATCTACACAACCTCTACCTGTCCTAAATCCACACTGTTCCTCACCAATTACTCCTGTTCCTCTCCTAATCCTCTCAATTAAGATCCTCCCATAAGCCTTCCCTACTACACTTAACAAGCTAATCCCTCTGAAACTACTACATTCACACTTGTCCCCTTTTCCCTTGTAAAGAGGAACTATACAGGCACTTCTCCAGTCCTCCGGTACTCTACCCTCTCTCCAGCAAACATTAAATAACCTCACCAACCAGTCCACCATCACTGAACCTCCCTTTTTCAGACATTCTGCATGGCATCCATCCAGACCAGGTGCCTTACCTGCTTTCATCATCTTTACAACTGCCTTCACCTCATCCTTCCTTATTTCTCCTCCATTCTCCTCACTCATCACTCTCATATATATACCAAAGGCTTTTTTTTTTCCTTATAAGGGAGGTAGTCAAAAAACAAAGGCATAAAACCCACTCCCACCTATTCCATCCCTATCATACTCCACTCCCCTCCACCCTCTTCCCTCCCTTTTATATTGGCACCTCCTGGAGTTTGAATGTGTTTGAGATGAGGTGTCTGAGAAGTATGGTGGGGGTTACTAGGCTGGATAGAGTGAGAAATGAGGAGGTGAGGAGGAGAACAGGGGTGAAAAAGGATTTGGGAGATAGGGTTGATGAAAGAATATTAGGATGGTTTGGACACATGGAAAGAATGAGTGAAGAAAGACTAGTAAAAGAGGTATGGAAGGCAGATGTGGAGGGAGTGAACATGAGGGGACGTCCTAGGATGAGATGGATGGATGGGGTGAAGGGGGCTTTGGGGAAGAGGGGAATGTCTGTTGAGGAAGGAAGGGAGAGGACGGAAGACAGAGGTGAGTGGAGAATGGTTGTATATGGATGATGTTGTGATTGCATGAGGAGGAATGGGCGGGGGGGTGGGGGTGGGGTAGTATGTGTGAGTAAATTTTGACGCAGCCCGAAGGGATTTCTCCCCGTCCTCTCCTTATATGCAAGGGGGGACGGAGAGGGGGGTCGCCGATTAAATGAAGCGGCCTTGCTGTGGATGTGCTGTGTCTTGCGACACTGCTTCTGACCCAGGGCGGTGGGCAGGGTGCAGGGATGAGAGGGAGGGTGGGAGGGGTGTGGAGTGTTTGTAGGGATGAAATGGGTGGGAGTGTTTTTATGCCTTTCCCTTTTTGGCTACCTCCCTGGTAAGGGGGAAAAAGCCTTGGTATATGTATGTATGTATGTATGTACCTCCTGGATGACAGTACCTACACAAATTAGGCCTGGCCACAGATGCAAAGGGAAGTAAATGGATGATGAATGGGAGTGGGAGGGATGGTATGGGTGCATGCTTTGGCTGGCTACCTCCCTAATAAGGGGAAGAAGCTTTTGAAATGTAGGTAGATAGGTAGATAATATTAGATATTTAATTGTAGCATTTTTATATATTGTTCACATTTTTGGCCTTTCTTTTATTTCAGTCGTATTGCTGAGTACCTAAATTGTGGAACACCTGCCATTGGAGGTCAGGTCAATTTGGAGGACAGATTTATTGAGCCCACAGTTCTTGTGGATGTTCCAGCAGATAGCAAGGTGAGAAATTTATAAATTCATTATTGCATTTTTTGACATACATATCACTCGCTCAATAAATCAACCATACATAAGTAGGCCAAAGGGTTCTATGAGTTGTACAACCATGCCAACCTCTGCCATGCCACTCCTACAAACTTCTCTATCTTATTTCTCTACCCTTCTGAACTTCCCATCTTGTGGCTCCAAGTCAGTAACGCACTTGCGTAATCTCCCATCCTCTTTTCTGGCTAACTTCCTTGCCTAATTCCACTGATACAATACAGACAGCAGTCTAAATTGTCTTCCCAGAGAGATCTGTGGGATTGCAGGTTTTTGTCATAATGAAACTTAAGGCAACAATTGAGTGATTTATAGACCTGCCTGAGGGCTGTTGCAGGTTACTTGAAGGCTGTGGGTATTCAGCAAGAGACCAAGGACAATGGATTTATTCATTGATACATTTCATAATATATTTATCAGTCATTATTTACTAAGGTCTTTCTGATCTCCTTTCTTATGATGTTGAATAACTAGAGCATTGCACTATGATTCAGAAATGCTTTCGTAATGTATACACTGTATATGTAGTATCAGTTCATCAACTATGAACTTCTTTCCCTGTATCTTTCAAAAAACCTATTGATGTTCCATCTTCTTCAGGTCGTTTTCCTTGTTTCATACTTTTTAGAGCAAACTTGTTGTTGTTGTTGTTGTTGTTGTTGTTGTCGTTCCCTAGACTGTCTGTCTGAGCAGTCCCGTCTCCCCAAGGAATGCCATAGCCGAAACTGGGTTTTCCCACAAATCCTTTATAGAGCGTATGTTGTGTTGTTTGCGTGCATGATTGTGTATAATGCAGTCTTCCTAATTATGTGTTGTAGGTATGGGGTGAAGTGTTACATCCTGGGCAGCTGTTCACAATGCGGTCATCCAGCCTCTTCTGGTAGCTTAGAAGTGCTGGGTGGTGACCGCACCGCAGTCTGGCCAAGTGGACTCTGTCCTTTCGTGGGAGAGAGGATTCAGAAGGGTGGATATCAGGGGGTCTGGCATGCAGCAGTGTGTTGTCTTTCAGTGTGTTAATGGAGCGGTGAGTGATATGATTATGAATATGTTTCCGGAGGCTGGTATTTGGTGGTTGTGGAGGAAGAGAAGAGAGTATCTGTGCGTGATAAAGGTCTTTGGGTGTTGTTTTAATGTTTCTTGGTGTGTGTGGGTGTTCTGCTATGTAGTGTAGCGGGTGTAATGTGTTTGTGGTGGCTGCGGCAAGTGTTTGTGTGCCTCTCATGTCGAGGTGGTCCTTGACTTTGAGGACTTTTGTTTCATGGTGTAAATGGTCTGTAGGTGTTGTATTTGTGCAGCCTGTAATTGTTTTTAGGGCTTTGTTTTGTATGATTTGAAGGGTGTTGTGGTGTGTCTCACTGAGATTAGGAGCCCATGCAGGACTCGCATAATTCAACACTGAGCGTATGCATTGTTTGTATATTGTTATATTAGTTTCTTTGTTTTGTCCAAATGTTGTTCCAGTGATTGACTTAAGTGCGTTAAGTCTGGGTGTGCATTTGTTTTTTATGTTTGTGATGTGTTGTTGGATGTATCGTATGTTACACCAAGAATTTTCGGTGTGTTTGTGTGTGGTATTAGAGTGTTGTTGATGTAGAGATGAGGTATGTATTTGTGTTCTTTTGTCCAGTTGGTGAGAAGTGTTGCTGTAGATTTGGTTGGAGCTATTTTGAGTCTGTGATGAACCATGTGTTGAGTGTGTCAAGGTATGGCTGGATTATTTCTGCAGCTTTGTCTGTGTTACAATGTGTGCATGTGATTGTTATGTCGTCTGCGTAGGAAGAGATTTGTATTTCTGAGGTGTCTGGCATGGGTAAGTCATGCATGTATAGATTAAATAATGTGGGGGATAGAACCGAGCCCTGTGGTACTCTGTTCTTAATGTTTCTGATGTGCGATGATTGGCCATTATATGATACGTAAGCATTCCTACCTGCCAGATAATTGGCCAGCCATCTTTTGGTGTTATTGTGCATGTCTGTGTTATATATTTTATTTGTTAGGTTGTGGCGGGGGATAGCATCAAAAGCTTTACTAATGTCTAATGTTATAAGAAGTGTTCTTTGGTGGGGCCTATCTGAATTGATGCCATCTAAAATTCTTTGTGTGAGGTTTGTCAGAAGAGTGTTTGTGGAGTGTAGTGGCCTAAAACCGTGTTGTGAGTCAGCAAGGGGAATATGTGGTGTGACAAGTTGAAGTATTAGGCGTTCAATGACTTTAGAGGGGGTGCAGAGAAGTGTGATTGGACGGTGCGATGTTGGGATTGTTGGGTCTTTGTTCGGTTTTGGAATGGTGATTATTTTACCATGCTTCCAGATGTTGGGTATAGTGTTGTGTGAATAGCTGTAGTTTGCAATGTTTGTGAGTGCGTGTATACCTTGTGGTCCAATGTGTTTTAGGTGGATGTTGCTTATGTTATCAGGGCCACAGGCAGATGAGTGCTTGAGACTATGTATTATGAGTTTTGTCTGACTGTTTATGAAGGGTATATAGTCTGAGTCTGTGGGAAAGTCTTTCTTACGTCGAATGGTGCGTCGGTCGTCAGGGTGAGAAGTGAGATGGCTTGTCTGTGCAAAATGACGTATGAGTGCATTTGCTTGTTGTCTGTTTGAGGGTAGATTATCTGTTGTTGTGATTATTGCTGCGTGAGAGCGTGTAGTGTTACTGTTGGATAGTGTAATGCTGTTGAGTGTTTTGTACAATTTGCTGGTGTTTGTTTTGTGATCAAGTGTATTGATAAAGTTTTGCCAATTTTGTGTTTTTTGTTCATGTATTTTATTGGCAATCACAGTGTTTAGTGTTTGTATTTGGTCTGCTATGTTTTGAGGGATAGGTGTGGGGGTACCGTGTTTAAGTGTGTCACGTTGTCTGATGAGGCTTTGGATTTCTGGTGTGAAGTTGGGGTTGTGTGATTTTCTGTTGCCTCTAGGGATGTATCTCTTGTCTGCATTTTGTATGATTGTATTAAAAGTGTGCACAGCATTGTTTATGTTTGTGATTGGTGTACTGTTAAGTGTTTCAAAATGTTGTTCTGTCTCTTCAGTAAAAGCTTCCCAGTTAGCTCTCTTGTAATTGGTGTAAGTGTGTCTGTGGCCGACTGGGGTGCATCTTGTTTTGGTGGTGATGATGATTGGAAGGTGGTCAGAGCCACGGGTTCCGACCACTCTCCATGATGTTGTTGGGGTTAGGCAGGGGGAGCAAAAGGTGATATCAGGAGAGGAGGGAGTGTAGAGGGCTTGGTGTGGGATATGTGTATGATTATGTGTGTTGTTCATGATAGTCAATGAGTCAAACTGAGTCTGTATATCAAGCCCTCTGTCTGTGTCAGGGTTGTCGACATACCAGGCAGACGACTTGGCGTTGAAGTCTCCACCCATGATCAGGTTGGGGATTGAGGCTAGTTGGCTAAAATGAGGCCTGAAGGTGTCTGGAACTGTGGGGGATGATTGGGGGGGAATGTACATGTTAACTATTGTCAGTGTTGATTTGTTGCCTGTGCGGATTCGAATGGATTGGATTTCTGTTGTGTTATCTGTGGTAGGGAGGAGAATTTTGGTTGTGGCACTTGTGTCCACAAAACAGATGGAGTGGTGGATCAGGGTGATGAGTCCACCGCCATAGCCGTCAGTCTGGTCTTGTCTGATGGTGGTGTAATTATGAAATGATGGTGTTTTGTGTGAGTGTCTTAGTTTTGTTTCTTGTAAAATCGCAATGTGTATGTTGTGTTGTTTAAAAAAGTGTTCAAGTTCATGTTTTTTCGTGTTAATACCGTTAATGTTGTGTTGTAATATGTTGATGTTGTGTGTTTTGTATGTATTGTATGTTGCCGTTTGGGGTTGAGGTTGGGGTGGTAGTGGGGAGGGTGTAGGATCTGGGTCAGAGGGGGGGAAAGGAGAGATCGGGGACAAAGGAAGGGGAGTACTAATCGGGGGTAAGGGTAGAGGGAAATTGTGAGTGGGTGAGGGTGCTGGCTGTGGTTGGGGAGGTGGGAGTGGAGTTACTGGAGTGCAGGTAGAACATGTCCAAGTGTTTGTGTATTGGTTTGTGTCAGCAAGTGTTGTACAAGTGAGGTGGGCCCAGTTTTTGCACATATTGCACTGAACTGAGCCCTCTGTCTGTCTGCTCGAAGTAATGGGTTTAGAGCATGTTGGGCATGTGTATTTTGTGGTGGGCCCAGGATTGCTTCTTCAGGTCGTTTTCCTTGTTTCATACTTTTTAGAGCAAACTTAACTTCTTTGCTTATAACTCCTGGTATGATGCTCGCTGATTGAGTGGGTTAGGGCATCGTAACTTGCATTGGAGGTCAAGATGATGGCACTTCAAATCCTGCTGGGGGTGAGTTGAACTTAGGGCATGGTTCATTAAATTCCATGCTACAAAGTCCTCTGTAAGGGGCACCGTCCTAGCCCCCCCTATAGGGGGAAGTTTGTGATGTTAAACCAAATCATGGATTTACTGACCATCTGTTGAGCAAGGAAGGGATGCGGCAGGAGATAGGGATGAGTGGAGAATTACTGTGTATAGATGATACTGTTATGCAAGGAAGGGGGATGGGGGTACTTGCGTGTGATATTTTGACGCAGCTGAAGGGATTACTCATTCTTCTCTTTTTCTGCATAAGAGGATGGAGAGGGAGGGTTGCTGATTAAGTGAAGTAGCCTTGCTGTAGATGTTCTGTGTCGCGCTGCATTGCGTTTGACTCAGCGCAGTTGGCAGATGCAGGAATGACCCATCATCCATGAGGAGCTGAGATGGGAGGGGTGGAAAGGGTGGTGGAGGGGAGTGAAATGGGTGGGAATAGGTTGTCTCTGACTTAGCTACCTTCATTATAGGGGGGGAAAAGTTCTTGGTATATAGATAGACTTATTATAAATTATTGTTATCTGTTTATTATATATCATTATCTATTTATTTTATTGTGTGTGTATATATATATATATATATATATATATATATATATATATATATATATATATATATATATATATACAGTACTACCTCTCATTAACGGACGTTAATTAGCTGTGTTTGCGGTGTTTTCGCTGTGTTTTCGGTGCTGTTGTTTAGTGCGTGCAATCACTATGCCACCCAAAAACCACTCCAAATCAATGGATTATTCACATCAACGGACACCGTTACCCCCCTTTTAGTCTGTTAATGAGAGGTAGTACTGTATATATATATATATATTTTCTTTCTTTTTTCTTTTCTTTTTTTCATCCAGAGTTGTGGACCAAAAGGTATTCTAACAGCATGACCTTCCTTTGTAATCCTTTGTGTAAAGGGGAAGAAGCCCTTGGTATATAGAGAGATTTATTTTTCTTGTTTCCAGGTCATGACAGAGGAAATCTTTGGACCAGTACTCCCCATAGTCAACATTCAATCTGCTTTTGAAGCTATAAAGTTTATCAATGAGAGGTAAGGAGGGACTTTTCATTCTGAAAAGAATATGGTTTCATGACTGTCAAGTATGAAGAAAATTCTTGGTTCTCTTAATCTTGTTTTATCATGGTTGTGGGTCTAGCAAGAGAGAACCAGAGTAGAAGATTGATTGATCTAATATTTCAGGTCACCTCCCCATAAAGATCACAGTAGAACTTGCAGAGAATGTTAAACCCACCCTCAAAAACATATAAAATACATGTCAAAATGGCCAGAATACACAGTTGAAAATAGAAAATTGTGTAGAAAAAAGTAGGAAGAATGAATAAAGACTAATGAAAAGAGTGTGGAAGGCAAAGGTGGATGGAGTGGACTAAAGGGAAGACAGAATGGTATAGATGGATTGGCTGTAGGGGGCTTTGGGTACAAGGTGAATGTCTGTTGTGTAGGAAAGAGAGATGGCAAGAGTTAGGTGTAAGTGGAGAGTTGTTGTGAATGGATGAGAAATAGACTTGGTCTAAAGGGATTTCTTCTTATTTGCTCAGTAAATTCTGTAATGGAGGAGGGGAGAGTTAAACCAGCTTCAGCTGTCAGGATCTGGTGTGGGAGGTGCATGTTATGTTCCATTGCTTCTGACCCAGGCAGGGGACGGGGATGGCCCTTCATTCACAAGTAGCCAAGATACAAAGGGATAACAGATGGGTGTAGTTTGGGTGAAGGGTGGGTACCCACTTTGTCTGGGGATCCCCTTTACAAGGGAGAAAGGGCCTTTTGAATGAAGGGTTATTCCTGTCACCTGCCCACTGTTTAAGTCAGAATAAATAGAGCAAGACACAGCACCTCCACAACATGGCCCAATCTTCCTCCCTTGTCCACTTGAGAAATTACCAAGCAGATATAGAAAATCTTTTCAGGTTACATCAATCCATTTACAGCCACTCTCCACTCACACCTATCTCTTACTCTTTCCTTTTCCTGGTGTCCAAAGCCCCTTTCACCCCATCCATCCATCCATTCTTAGTCTTCCACAGAAATTCATTCCATTCACAACTGGCTTCCATACCATTCTAGTATGCTATGATAATCATTATCTCTCAACTTTCTTTTCACCCTCGCTCTCTGTCTCACCTCCTCACTTCTCACTATCTGTCCTCATAATCCCCACCGTGTTTCTTAAACAATTTCAAATGTGTTTAAGCTCTTCTTGTTTGCCTTTTTTAGATGCCAAGTCTCTACCACATACAGTGTCATGGGCACAATCGCCCCTTTATACTTCTGTTTGTATTCATCCCTTGATATCCATTTTTCCTTTACTCTGTGATTTACCTCCCATGTACTTCTCCATTCTCTTCTGCATGAGACCCTGAATACTTTACAATCTTCACTTCCCCCAGTCTCTCTCCTTTAAAGCTCAACTGGAACTCATTGCCATCTACTTTCTTTGTACATCTCATGACCTTACTTTTGCCCACATTTACTTTCAGTTTTCTCCTCTCACATCCTCCCAAACTCTGCCACTAGCTGCCTCAGTCCCTCCATATATGATATGCACTCTACTGAGAAAGAAATGGTGGTCATACCTCCTAGTCAACAGAAAATGCAGAATGTTACAAAAGAACTGCCAATGGAAAACCAAGAGAGAGAGTGTTTTTGTGTTTGTCTGTCTGTCTTGTCTGGATAACACAGATGAGCCTGACAGGGTACAAACATATATTTTGTTTGTGTGACGCCATACTCTCAGCATGCCTTTTTCTGTCTGCCCTAGGAATTTGAACTCCGCTCATTCATATGTGAAACGAGTACTTCTCATGAGCCACCCAAAGCTCTTGAAGGATTTGGAAGTTTTATTGATCAAAGCAATATTTGTTCAGAATGTGTAATAGATTTTGGTGTCGGTAAAAGAGGTTGCTTAAAGTTTTAAAAGTTTCTGGCAGCACAAGCGTCATTGGCAGTGTTGCTCACATGTATAAAGTTTGCTAATAACTTTTTATCTTTCCCAATTACTTTGTTTCCAGAGAGACTCCCCTGACTCTCTATGTTTTCTCAACTTCATCAGAGATTCAGAACTATTTTATAAAAGAAGTGTCATGTGGAACCATGTGCATAAATGATTGTGTGGTCCACTTGTCTAGTAAGTTTTTTTTTCTTCTTCTTTTGAACACATAGAAGGATTTTATCTTATTTCAGAAGTATTTAAGGTGGAGGGATACTGTATTTTGAACTAAACCATAATGCATTTAGGTATTGTCTTGAAGTATGACATCTACTGAATCACTTCCTCTTGATGTGCTTTCCTTCTCTAGGACATAATAACCAGTGCCATGACTGACATTTGTTTGACTCAAGACATATGTAAGGGAAATGGAATAATTTCTCACAAGTTTCAGTGATTGAAATTTTTAAATAATTAAACCTAGCTTATAGAGGTACTTTTTTTCTCAAGATTACCCCTGCTTTCCCTCCTTTATTCCTCACTTCTTTTTCCCTCTTGAACCCCCATCTCCATGTCCCTTTAAGTTCTTCCATACAATGGTGTCAACAAAGGTGTCATGAGGCATGAGTGGGTAGATGAGGATGCCACTGTCGGTGTCTTGATTATATTCATTTTGTAGTTGTAGCTGAAAGACCTCTGTATTCTATGAACTGGCTTGTGATCGCATTTTCTGTTATTAATATATTCAGAGTGAAAGAATAAATCATCATACATCAGGCATCGCATGCTGCTCGGGAGAATTTGACACATATTTAAGAGGTTAACCCCAAAAACCAAAAGCAAGGGGAAATATGGAAAGGTTTTCACCCATTGTGGTCACATCTGTAGTTTTCCATTTGTTTGTTTCCAGAGGCTCCCCACTGACTTGCTATATTTTCTCTAATGCCTCTGAAGTTCAAAACCATTTCATATCAGAGGTGCCAAGTGGAAGTATGTGTATTAATGACTGTGCAGTTCATTGGTCTAGTAAGTGATTTTACTCGTAGGTTGTGGACCCTTGTAAGAGGGAAAAAATCTCAAAGTAGATAGATAGGGTTGTGGTCAATACTTGATATATATAGGGTTGTGGCGAGTACTTAACCAATTTTCAATTCTAACACAGGTGGAGGATCTTAGCATAGCTTATAAAGGCCACTAATCATTTGGGCAATTCTTGGTATATTGATACAATCAAGGCTGCTGGGGCAATTTAGCTTAGTTTATTTATTTATTTATATATATATATTTTATTATTCTTGTATTTTCTTATTTTTCTTTTATTCCTCTCCTTTTAATGTTTTTTCTTTATTATCAAATCATATATATTTATATGGAGTAGAAACTCAGTTCTTGACCACAATCTGTTCTAGAAAACTGCTCCAGAACTGATTTAGTAAAGGGCTTAACATTTTTACTGATCTGCTGGATACAGCTTTATCAGGGTAATATTTTTCTCCTCAAAACTTAGAAGGTACAACAAGCTATGTCAACATGTTTGCAGATGATGCAAAAATCATGAGTGAATAAAGAAGAGGATGGTAGACTATTGCAAAAAGATTTAGACACTATTGTTGCATGGATCAAAAAATGGGAAATTAAGTTCTATACCAAAAAATGCATACTGGAAATGGGCAATTGTGACAAAAGACCATCCTTAAACTATTCCTTGGGAAGTAAACCCATTACAAAAGCAAAAGAGGAGAAACATTTGGTAATATTGATAAAAGACAACCTCTCGCCTGACCGACATATCAGCAGGATTGTGGTAGAGACATACAGAGTACTACAGAAGATTAAACTGGCATTTCACTATATGTATGAATGGATCTTGAAAAAACTCATGGAAACCCTGATATGTCCAAGATTGGAATAAGTGTCAGTAATATGGTCCCTACACAGAGTGAAATATAAGAGCAAGATCAAGAAAATACAAAGGGCAACCAAACTGGTCCCCAGCCTGGCAGATAAACCAAATGAGTTAAGACTAAAAGCACTGGGTCTGCCAACTTTGAAAGATTGAAGAGAAAGAGGTGATATTACAGTATTCAGGTCACTAAAGGGGATAGATTGTCTTAACAGAAGAGATCTCCTGATTAAAGATGGAAGGGCTTTAAGAGGTCATGGGAGCAAATTTAGAAAGACATGGCAGATAAACCATACGAGGAAAGACTAAAAGCACTGGGTCTACCAACTTTGAAAGATCGAAGAAAAATTGGTGATGTCATTACAGTATTTAGGTCACTAAGAAGAAATCTGATCAAAGATGGGAAGGCTCTAAGAGGTCATAGGAACAAGTTAAGAAAGACCACATATCTAAAGGATGTGAGGAAATACAGTTTTACATATATGTGGAATAGTGTAGATGATGATATAACCCAAGCTCAAACAATTGGAAATAAATGAATTTAAGGCTTAGGTATTATAAAGAAAATTAGAGAATAGGAGATGGGACCCAAGTGTAGCACCTCTCCTGTATACTACAGTTAGGTAAATATATACACACACCACCAACAGAACAACAATAAAACAACATTAACAGCATACTACTCAAATATCTAAAACAACCTACCACCTATACAACACAAAACATCCACACTGAATTTACCAACCCTAGAACAAAGAAGAGAGGTGATTTGATAACCATTTACAGAATTATGAAAGGGATGAGAATTCTTGATAGGGATGAACCTACTAAAATGGGACAGAAGAGCTACAAGAGGACATGAGAAGAAGAAACTTAAGAAGGATAGTTACAGAAAAGATTTGAAAAAGAATAGCTTTTCACACAGAGTAATAGATATCTAGAACAAACTGAGAGCATAGGTCTTCTCCCGCAAGATACAACTAGGTAAATACATACACACCCAAGTAATTAAACAAGTCTTTCAAGAAGGCTGCCAGACACAATACTCCAGCAACAACTCCCAGATATAAACCCCACAGAGAAAACCTCCTACACCTGACAAGAACCCCATTGGCTTGCCAACACTCAGGATATCTTCCAGCATTAAGACGGTTCTAACACAGAATAGGCCTAGCCATAGACTTAAACTGTCCCAAATGCAACCACCATACAGACGACACAGAATACCTCATACTACAGGGTGATCTCCCCCCCCAAAAAAAAAAGAAGAAAAAAAAAAAAAACATTTCCAAGGTAAATGGAAAACAAATGGTGAAAGGTAATCAAAATATTATTTGCACAAACAAAGAAGAGAAAGAGGAGACCTGCTGACTATAGAATCATTAAAGGAATGGAAACCCTAGATAGGAATGATTTACTAAAATGGGACAATGGAAAAACAAGAGGACACAAAAAGAAGCTCAAAAAGAATAACTATAGAAGAGATCTGAAAAAAATAGCTTCCCACATAAAGTTTTGGATACCTGGAATGATTTAGATAATGAAACAGTGTGTGCAAACACTATTCAAGATTTTAAGAAAAAACTTGATGCTGAAAGATACAAAGACGGGTCACCACGAGCATAGCTCCCTTCCTGTATAATACAACTAGGTAAATACATGTGAAACTTAATTCAATGTAGTTTTTACACATTTATTTTAAAGATATCAGCCAAATAGTGGCTGTCATTGTCCATATACTCCTGGAGGCAATTTTTGAAGACTGCCATGGTTCCTTGGGTCATGTCAGGTGGAACAGTGGCTATCTCCTGCTGAATAGCAACCTTAAAGCTTCAAGAGTTTGGGGTCGACGAGTATACCCCACAGAAAAAAAAAATCACAAAGGGAGGTCAGGGGAACAGACCTGTCACCCTGTACAATGCCTCAATCTAACAGTCCCCAGACAACAACATAATATCTATTCCCTGAGTGATTTGTTGATCCACCTGGAGACTATTGCCAACTTCCTGAAGGCAATGGGTCCTCTGCAAGAGACAAAGGGCAGCAGATTGACTGATTGATCAGATAGTCTGCATAAAATCAGTTAGTCCCTGGTGCCTTACCAGCTGTCATTTTCAATATTCTAGTTACCTCATTTTCCTCTCTCTCCCTCTGTTCTCTTTTCTCCCTCATCTTTCTTTTCTGCCCCACCCTGGTCACACCCAGTCAAGAACACAGTATCTTTTCCATGAGTGATGTGTGGGCTAATACAGCCTTTGCCTGGGGGCTGTGGCTCTCATGCAAGAGAGACCTGGGGCAACAGACTGAATGACCATCCTCCATTCACTCCCATCTTTTACACCATCTCTTCCCTGCTTGACAGGCATCCCATTTGCATACAAAACCCAAAATGGAGAAATATTTACTTGCATTTTTTTTTCCAGAACAATGCATTTTCTAAAATCCCTTGTATATTGATTATATGATAATGAGCTTTCTTAATTGGTTTTGGCTGTAGTCTGTAAATCTTTTCTTCTCCAGGAAAAAAAATTTCTTTTGATTTTGGTGAAGGCTAACTATTAACTTCTGTCTTTTGCATGATCATCAGGGAGAAGCCTCTAACATTTTATGTTTTTACAACCAATACTTCTGTCCAGAACTTGCTTCTGCAAAACACAACTAGTGGCAGTATGTGTGTCAATGACACAATGGTGCATATGTCAGGTAACTGAGATTTTTATCAACTGTCAGTTGAATGCAAGAATGTGTTGCCATTAGAAATTTGTTTGTGGCATTTATTATGTGTGCTGATGCTTTATCCCCAGTTTATTTTATGATTATGCTCTTTTAATTGCTCTAAATGGCTTATCTAGCTCACATCTTGTTTTTCTTAACTTTTTATTTACCTATGTATACATCCATGTCGAATGGGTAGTACAGCAGGTAGACGAGAGAGTAATGGGTGCATGTGTGTGTATATATACACACACACACACACCTTTAAAGGAGAGGCAAAAAAAAGCTAGATAAGAAAAGTGCTTTATTTTGTTTGTAGGATGTATATTTTCTTAATTGTTGGGTACCATGCTGTAGGTACATCATTTAGCATGGCTCAGAGTTGTTTGTGTACTGTGACTTAAAAAAATAAAAAAGTGCTTCTTTTTCTCATCTGAAACATCTATCTCAAATTGTTTTTAGTATGTTTACATTCTTGTTTGTCTTTAATGTCAGGCCTTTTAAAATGTTGACTGAAGATCGTGTGTATCGAGAGTGACCCAATATGTTTATTTTTTTCAAGTTGGAAAGGTTGATAATTTTATTTGACATTTGGGTATTTTCTGGGAATTGGTGGGGGGGGATTAAACAAGGTAGATTTTTTTTTTTTTTTACCAGTTTGTAGTTAGTGTGAAGTATAATTGTTAGGTCATTATCTTAGGTGAGAGTTTTGACATTGTCATGGATTTGGTATGTAGAGGTCATTTGTGAATAGATCAACTAGCATAAGTGATAGTATTTGCTCCTTGGTGGACTCCCAGTATACAATGGTTCTCAACAGATGATAGTTCTGTGACACTGCATTTTTTTCTGGGTAGGGTGTTTGTCGACCATTTCTTTTCATTGTGAATGTCAGTCAATCGACAAGAGAAAAAAATGAAGAGGAGTCAGGGGGAGTTAAAAAAAAAATTCAAGAAGTGTAGAATCTGGGAAGGATTGTAGAAGTTTCATGATGAATGCCCCTTTCGATGAAGATTAGTCCGCAATTATAAAGGAATTATTGTCATAATTAATTCTTCCATACTCACCTAATTTAGGTTTATTTTTCCAGCATAGATTTGTCTTTGTTATTATAGGGGAAAGAATATGAAAAAGTATTCCTCTTGAAAATATATTTTATGTTTAGTTACTACACCTTGGGGACCAATGATAGTTGCTTGTGATGATCTAGCAAAATAGACAATAGAACTGCTCATTTTCAAAACCCGTCACCTCCATCAAGAGGTGCAGCCTTCAGGGCTTATAAGAAATATTAGTGCTTGGGTGCATCTAATGACTGAAAGTTATGTATCAATATAGAGAGATTTAAAAAAGACAATAAAAAAAAAGAAAACGACAATATGAAATGAACATCGCTGATAAATCCAAAGAGAATCCCAAAGAATTCTATAGTTACATTAGAGATAAAAAGGTTGTTAGGAACCACATTGGTCCACTATTATCTGCTGACAGTGAACTTGAATATTCAAATGAAGGAATGTGTAATATTTTAAACAATTATTTTAGCTCAGTATTCATAAACGAAACACCTTAAAGTGAACTCCAAACTGAAACCTGTGAAAAGTCTAGGGTAAACTTACTCACTATGGTAAATATAACAAAAGAAAAAATTTAAAGATGTATAGAGAAACTCAAAGTTAATAAAACACCAGGGCCTGACAGTTGGCATCCAAGAATCTTAAAGGAAATGAAAAATGAGATTGCTGTTCCATTAGAAATTATTTTCAAGAAATCCATCATATCCGGAGATGTCCCAAGAGAATGGAAGCTAGCTAACATTACTCCCATATTCAAAAAAGGTGACAAAAAGAAACCAAATAACTATTTGACTTCAATCGTAGGAAAAATAATGGAAACTATCATCAGAGATGCTATCGAACATCATTTAGAAAGTAACCGTTTGATAAATGATAGCCAGCATGGTTTCAGACGGAAACATTCTTGCATGACTAACTTACTCGAATTCTACAACACAGTTATCTTGAATTATGACAAAAGAAACAATTTAGATTTAATATATCTAGACTTTGCAAAAGCTTTTGATACCGTCCCACACGAAAGACTACTTACTAAATTGGCTTCGCATGGAATAAGTGGTAGCCTATTAAGTTGGACTAGTAATTGGTTGAATGATCAAAAACAGAGAGTTGTTTTAAATGGAAAAACTTCTAGATGAAAAGATGTTACAAGTGGAGTTCCTCAGGGTTCCGTTCTTGGGCCATTTCTATTCATAGTATATATAAATGATATAGACCATGGACTAAAATCGACTGTTTCCAAATTTGCTGATGATACAAAACTGTGCGGAATGGCAAATGATCACTTAAATCAATTAGATATTCAAGAAGATTTAGATAAATTACAGCAATGGTCTGAAAAGTGGCTAATGAAATTTAACACAAGTAAATGCAAGGTAATGCACATAGGTAAAAATAACAGTAAGTACGATTACAAGTTATTTAGAAATTCGTTAACAAAAGTGGATAGTGAAAAAGATCTCGGTGTAATTATCAGTAACGATCTCATCATCCAAGCACTGTATTTCAGCCTCTGAGAAAGGAAATAAGATTCTAGGACTGATTGTGTGATCTTTTGATTTCAAAAGTCCATCACAAAACTGATTCCAAATATAAAAAATAAATCATATGAAAATCAACTAAAACATATGAATCTGTTTTCCCTAAAAAAGCGTAGACTCAGAGGTGACTTGATACAGGTTTTTAAAATTCTAAAGGGAATTGACATCAAAAGTGACAAAATTTTCACATTGAATGAGAATCAGACAAGAAACAATGGTCTCAAACTGTCCGGAAATAGATTCAATTTGGAAGTAGGTAGAAACAACTTTGCCAACCATGTAGTTAATGAATGGAATAAACTTACTGCACAGGTAGTGCAATGTAGTTCAGTTCGAAGCTTTAAGAATCATTTAGATATACACCTAAGCAAGATGCTGTAATGATTATAATTTATTTCATATTATTTGTTTTTGTATTGTTATCATTTGTCTGTTTTGATATTCGTTTATTATTAGTTATGTCAATTCATTATTATTTACTATTTACCTGTTTGTTTATTGTTTAACTATACCTATGCATTTAGTTATGTATTTTGTTTGTTATTTATGTTATTATAGTTTTTATTTATTAATTTATCATTAGGATTTTTTTTTTGCATCCTTTATTTATTAATTTATCTTTTTTTTTTTCGCATCCGACCTAGATATGGACCAAAAGGTCTCCTTTCGGCATGCTCCATCTTTGTAATCCTTTGTAAACCTGGTCTCTGGACTGGACTCTACTTCAATTGTATGTCTTATACCTTTTCAACATATTAGAAATAACAATTTGAAACTACTCCGCTACTGCTCTCAGCCAGTGATATAGAAACAATCCCACATCAATCTAACATGGACAACAGTCCAGTGTTTCTCCCAGAGATTTGTGGGAGGGCACAAGAACCATTGCCAACCACTGTGAGGATGCAGGTCTTTCACATGGTGAAACTTGAGGCAACAGTTGCTGTTGCTGCTATTACTACAACTACTTTTACCCACATTTACGTTTAACTTTCTCTTCTTGTACACCTTCCCAAACTCCATCACTAACTTCCTTTTCCTGCCTCTGATCCTGCTACAAATGCAGTGTTGCCAGCAAACAACAACTGGCTTATATCCCATTTTTCTCCATTTTCTTTAACTATCTCCAATCCCCTTCCCATTACCCTTGCATTTACCTCCCACACCACCTCATCTATGTATACATTGAATAGCCGTGGTAACATGACACATTCCTGACATAGTCCCACCTGTACCTCAAACGACTAGCTCTCTCCATTTCTAATTCTAACTCAGGCTCTACTACTTTTGTAAAAACTCTTGACTGCTCTTAACAGCTTTACTCTTATCCCATATATCTGGAAAACCTCCCACAGTGTCATCCTGTCCATAAAGGACAAAAAAAATCCTTACCCTTTGAAGAAGCTTGTGTGTAAAATGTGGGTAAATGTAAGGTACAAGGGGAGAGGTTGGCAGCAATTTAGAAGTGAGTATTAAAGGTGAGAGGCTGGAGGAAGTGGATAGATTTAGATATTTGGGGGCACATGTGGTGGGAAAGGGATGAGTGTAGATGGAGGTAGATTGTAGATTGAGAGAAGCAAGTAAATGCCTTGGGGGATTAAAAAGTGTAAGGAGAAATAGACATTTGGGAATGGTTGCTAAGAGGAGATTGTATGAAGGGGTGATTGTGATGACAGTACTATATGGGGCAGAAACCTGGAACATGAGAGAGGAAGAGTTTAAATGTGCTCGAGATAAAATGCCTGAGAAGTATGATAGGGGTTATTAGGCTGGATTGAGTGAAAAATGAGATAAGAAGAAGAGTGGGGGTGGAAAAGGAGTTGGGAAATAGGGTTGATGAAAGAGAATTGGGATGGTTTGGACACGCGGAAAGAATTAGTGAAGAAAGATTTGTAAAAGAACCATGGAAGGCAGGTGTTGGTGTGAACATGAGGGGGCTACCGAGGATGAGATGGATGGGGGATAAAAGGGGCATCGAGAAAGGGGGGTATGTCTGTTGAGGAAGGAAGGGAGAAGACAAGATAGGGCTGGATAGAAAAATGAGGTGAGGAGGAGAGTGGGGGTGGAAAAGAAGTTGGGAGCTAGGGTTGATGAAAGAGTATTGGGGTGGTTTGGACACATGAAAAGAAGGAGTGAAGAAAGATTAGTAAAAGAAGTATGGAAGGTAAGAGGTGGATGAAGTGAACAGGAGGAGGCAACCGAGGATATGGGATGATGGTGTAAAAGGGGCATTGAGAAAGAGGGAGATGTCTGTTTAGGAAGGAAGGGAGAAAACAGAAGATAGGGGTGAGTGGAAAATGGTTGTGTATAGATGATGCTGTGATGCATGGGAATGGGTGGGGGCTGGGTAGTTAGGGAATGGTTATGTGTGAATGATATTTTGATGCAGCCCAAAGGGTTTCCCCTTTTTCTGCATGAGGGGATGGAGAGGGGGGGTTGCCGATCAAATGAAGTGGTCTTGTGGATGTGCTGTGTCTTGCTGCATTGCATCTGACCCAGGGCAGTGGGTGAGATGCAGAGATGACCCATCATCCAGGAGGAGCCAAGAAAAGAGGGAGGGAGGGATGGTTAATGGGAGTGGAGTGGGTGAGGATGAAATGGGTGGGAGTGGAATTATACCTTTTGACTTTGGCTACCTCCCTTGTAAGGGGGACAAAGCCCATGGTATATGTATATACTACTACTACTATTACTCCTACCACCTTGTAAATATTATTCATATTTAGGACATCTTCATTTGTGTTATAGCATGAACTAATTCTGTTTGCCTGCTTTAATGCATGGGTAGTAGAGATTGTATTTCATAGTGTAGGTATGGACTTTTTTTTTTTTTTTTTACACAAGACTATTTTTTTTCTATCTTTTCTTGGCTCTTAAGCATGTTTAGTTGATATAATGCACAATTTCAAATTTTTAAAATTTCAGAGAGAAACTTGTACTTGTTTCTTTTATTTGTTGAAGAAAATTTTTGAACAAACATAACTAGTGTGCATCTTCTGTAAACAAGTTGTCTCATGATGGTTTCTGGCCAACAGTACATGGGCTTCCATTTGGCGGTGTTGGTCAGAGTGGAATGGGAGCTTACCATGGCAAAGCTTCATATGACACCTTCACTCATCGAAAATCATGCCTTGTGAGGAATTACAACAAGATTGCTGACTATATAGGATCGTAAGTGATTTTATTTGTTGCAGATAGAATTAATAGTACAGTGTATGTTTTTATTGGTTTTCCTTTTTTATCATTATTATCTTAAGTTTGGTGGTGCATGTGTGGGGAATGTCTGTTAAACAGGGAAGGGAGTGGACAAGAGATAGGTATGAGTGGATAATGTTTGTGAAAGGGAGATTAATTGTTGCAGCCCAAAGGGATTTCTCCTTGTCTTCTCCAATTACTCATGAGTGGACAAGGAGGGAGGGTTACCATATAATGAAGTTGTAGGGGTAAACCAACTTTGACTCAGGGCTGTGTTGTGGAGATGATTCACCAGTTTTGGATCACATGTTGGACTCATGATCAATAGCTATTACCTTCCTGGATTCTGGATGAAAGCTCAGAGGTCATATATGGCCCAATGGTATTCTGCCCTGTTGCATTGCCTCTGACCTGGGCAGTGGGTGGGTCAGGGATATCCCCTGATCCTCAAAGAACTAAGATAAAAGGGTGTTGGATGTGGGATATATCTCCTTTATAAGGGTGAAGAGGCCTTTTTTTTTATATATAGACAGAACTAATGTATTAATATTGTTTATATACTTATCTGTTTTTGTTAAAGGTACCGCTACCCACCATACAGCGAGTCAAAGACTACTTTCTTATCGAACATGCTTAGGGAGTATTGGATGCCCAGTCTCAAATTCCTACCCTACGTTATAACATTTGGACTGGGTATTGCATCAGTATTTGCTGCCAAAGAGATTGCAAAGGTAAAGTTAAAAAGGAACATGCATGCTGTAAGAACAATGGAATTACTCAGTAGTTCTTTGATTTCACAGTTGTTCAATAATTTGGTCATACATCATAGACATCAGATTGCATGATTGTATATATGTCAAATAAATGAGTTATATATATAGATTTAAATTTACAATTTTTTTCCCATATTGAGGTAGTGACTGCATGTCACCATGCAGTCAATACTATAGAGACTGTTTTGGGGTGCCCCTACAGACCAGAGCCACACATCATTTGTCTTTGTTAGAGGAATGATGAGATGTTATAATACTGCTGTCCTTTCTTTATTATGCCCTCTTGAACCTATTCTTTATCTTTTCTGTGACTCAAAGTCTTCCTGTGGTGGTGGTGATGGGAGGGGGAGGGAGTTACCACTGTGTTCCCATGTGTGTCGTAGAAAATTACTAAATGAGACAAAATGAGGAGATTGGGGATCTCCCATTCTATTTTTCCCCGGCAGAAAGTGGAGGTGTAAGAGGGTCTGGGAGAAAGACACACCAGAACCCTAGTAAGTGGGTCATTAAATGCATGTAGAGATGAGAGTAAAAGGGAAGATTGGTAGTATGTGAGAAGAGAGATGGGCATATTAGCATTGAAAAGAAACTGAAAAGGGTGCATTTGAATTGGTAGTGTAATGGGTAGGGTGTCAGTAGGGGTGAGGGAGGAAAGGAATGAGTAGCATTGCTGGTAAGTGACAAGATAGAAAAATGGGCGATGGAGTGGAGAGAAATGTCTTGAAGTATGTCAATGAAAGTAAAATTGAGATGAAGATAGAATTTGTGAGTTCATATGACCTGGTTAATGAGAAAAGTGAGTGAGGGGGTCATTTTGAACCAATTTAAATGAGTGTGTAGAAAGGTAAATGTAGTTGTGTTGGGTGATCTTAATCCAAGAGTAGATAGATGAAACAGTAGGGAGGTATGGAATGGCAGGAAGGAACTACAACTGAGTTTGGTATTGAAAGGGAAATGATAGAAAACAGTGTTTAAGAAGAGAAACAAGTGGTATATAGGGACAAGGGTGGTGGGTGGGGATTAACAGACTATGTAGTGGTGTCCAAAAGAAGATGGTGAGGGAAGTAAATGTGAGGGAAGTAAAGGGAAAGGTGCAGAGAATTGCTGCAGATAGCATGTTAATTGAGAAGGAAAAAGAAGAATCAGCTGTTCAATCCATTGCTCCTATTTTCTCTTGCAGTATCAATACAGTATTTCTTCTCTAAGTTACTTATGGTCCTGCCTGGAGGCTTTTGCCTGTTCCCTGGAGGCCACAGGTCTTATGGTGTGAGAAAGAATGAGGCAAATCTGCTAAAACAATTATGGGATGGAGTGTTTTATTGTGTTTAGCAGGTTCTATTTGTGATAAGTGAAAAGGTTGAACTGTCTCTCATGCTCATGTGCTGCTCCAGGGGTCGGACTCAAGAATTTTTTCGGGACCGTTTTAGTGCGAGGGAATCATATGGAACCTTTTACAAAGAAAAGAGAAGTAAAGCATAAGATAAAGGAGGCAAAGAGGAGAGCAGATGTGAAATGGGGTAAGAGTACATACATACATACATATACCAAGGATTTTTCCCCCTTACAAGGGAGGTAGCCAAAAAGGAAAAGGCATAAAATCATTCCCACCCATTCCATCCCTGAATACACTCCACTCCCCTCCACCCTCTCTCTTATCTTGGCACCTCCTGGATGACGGGTCATCCCTGCATCTTGTCCACTGCCCTGGGTCAGTAGCAGTGACTCAAGACATAGCACATCCACTTGTAAAGGGGAAAAGCCTATGGTATATGTATGTATGTAATAAAAAAGTGTTTTGGAAAGAAATTAAGAGAGGAAGAGGAGGTGAATCAAGCAGAGAAAAAATGTAAAAGGTGCAGATGGAAAGACAATAATGGAAGAAAAGGCATACATACATACATACATATACCAAGGCTTTTTCCCCCTTCCAAGGGAGGTAGCCAAAAAGGGAAAGGCATAAAAACACTCCCACCCATTTCATCCCTAAATACACTCCACACCCCTCCCACCCTCCCTCTCATCTGAGCACCTCCTGGATGACGGGTCATCCCTGCACCCTGCCCACCGCCCTGGGTCAGAAGCAGTGTCGCAAGACACAGTACATCCACAGCAAGGCCGCTTCATTTAATCGGCGAACCCCCCTCTCCGTCCCCCTTTGCATATAAGGCGAGGACGGGGAGAAATCCCTTCGGGCTGCGAAGGGGAAGAAAAGGCAGTAAAAGAAAATGGGCAGATTGTTTTAGGGAGTTGCTAAATGTGGAGGATAGGGAGGGAAAGGTAGTCGCAGTGGGAAGCACTAAGAAAATGACAGTGATGAGTGAGGAAAATAGAGGAGAAATAAGGAAAGATGAAGTGAAGGGAGTAAAGATCATAAGAGCAGATAAAGCACCTGGGTTGGATGAATGTCATGCAGAATGTCTGAAAAAAGGAGGGACAGTGATGGTGGACTAGCTGGTGAGGTTGTTTAGTGTTTGTTTAAGAGAGGATAGAGTGCCAGAACTGGAGGAGTGCCTGTATAGTTCCACTTTACAAGGGAAAAGTGGACAAGTGTGAGTGTATTAGTTTCAGAGGGATCAGCTTGTTAAGGGTAGTTGGGAAGGCTTATGGGAGGATCTTGATTGAGAGGATTAGGAGAGGAAGTATGTGTGAGAAATAAATTGAGACAGCCTGAAGGGATTTCTCTCCGTCTTCTCCTTTTTTGCACGAGGGGATGGAACCAATTCAATGAAGCAGCCTTGCTGTGGATGTGCTGTGTCTTGCAACACTGCTTCTGACCCAGGACACTTGGCAAGATGCAGGGATGACCCATCATCCAGGAGGTGCCAAGATAAGAGGGAGGGAAGAGGGTGGAGGGTAGTGGAGCATGTTAGAAATGGAATGGGTGGGAGTGTTTTTTATGCTTTTGTTTTTTGACTACCTCCCATGTAAGGGGGAAAAAGCCTTTGGTATATGTATCTATGTTTTAGTGCACCAGTTATAATCAATGTTTTGTTTTGTGTTGTCTCATGTTGATGTAAGTGCGATTTGAGTGCTGTCAGCTGGCAAATGAATAACAGAGAAAATCTGTGCAATGTGGAACATAACATCACACTTTCCCCCATCATCTGTCTGCATAGGTCAATAGAAAAGTTTTAGGTACTGTGGTACCATAAGTTTTAGGTACTGTGGTACCATAATCGATTACATAGAAGGATTCTGTAAGATACATCTTGGATAGAGTAGATCAAATACAGGTGTGATGGTGTGGACATCTATGCCCATGCCCACTCCCTCTCTCCCTCCCTTCTTCCCATCCACTCCCTCTTTCCTCCCTGGTTGGGAGGGAGTAGGAGGTAGAGGGAGAGAGGGGAAGAGGTAATTTCTCCCTCCCCCCCTTTCTCTTCCTCTACCATACCCACTACCTCCTACTCCTCCTTCCTACCCAAGGAGGAAGGGGATGGGGTGGGGGAGAGGGAGTGGGAAAGAAAAGGAGAGATGGAGAAATTACCTCTTCCCCTCTCACTCACTCCCTTCTCTTCCTCTACTATGGCCACTACTCCTATTCCTCCCTCCTACCCAAGGAAGAAGGGGAGGGGGGGAAGAGGGAGTGGGAAAGAAAGGGAGGGAGAAGAGGTTTCCCTACCTCCCTTCCTCCTACTCCCTCTCGGTGGGAGGGAGAAGGAGAGAGAGAATGAAGAGTGGGCATGGGAGGGGGAGAGGTATTCCCTCCTTCCCTTCCTCACCCTCTCTCCCTGGGTGGGAAGGAGTGGGCAAGGGAGAGAGAGAGAAAAAGAGTAGGGATGGGGAGAGAGGTATTTCAACCCAGCACCATCTCTCACCCCCTTCTACCCTCTTTCTCCGTGGGAGAGGGAGGGAGGGGAAGAGGTATTTCCTCCCTTGCTCTCTCCCTGGGTGGGTGAAGGAGAGAGGGAGGGAATGGATGGGAAAGGGAGATGGGGGTATGTGATAAAGGGAGGGGAATAGGTATTTATTCCCTCTCTCCATGGGTGGGAGGGAGAATGAGGGGGAGAGAAAGGGAGAGGTATTCCTTCCCACTCCCTCCCTCTCATACTTTCCATCTCCCCTTCTATCTCATTTCCCCACCTTCCCACCCTCTACCTGGGTTGGAGGGAAAAGTAGAGGGAATGGGTAGGAGTGGGCATGGGAGAAGGAGATTGGGGTGAGAGAAAGGGAGGGAGTGGGAGGGGAAGAGGTATTTATTTCTTCTCTCCCTGAGTGGGTGGGAGTGAGTATGGGAGAGTTGGGGTGAAAGGGGGAAGTGGGAGGGAAAGAGTTATTTCCTCCTCTCCCTGGGTGGGAGGGAGTGGGCATGAGAGAAAGGGAGGGGAAAAGGTATTTGCACCCCTTCCTCTCCTCCCTCTCTTTCTCACTGCCCACCCCATTTCCCCCACCCACTCATTCTCCCCTTTATCTATGCCCACTCCCTCCCTAGGTGGGAGGGAGTAAGCATAGGAGAGAGTAGGGGGGGGGTGAGAGAAAGGGAGGAGGAGAGAGGAGAAGTGGTTGTTGTTGTTGTTGTCGTTCCCTAGTCTGTCTGTCCGAGCAGTCCCGTCTCCCCAAGGAAGGCCACAGCCGAAACTGGGTTTTCCCACAAATCCTTTATAGAGTGTATGTTGTGTTGTTTGCGTGCATGATTGTGTATAATGCAGTCTTCCATTATAGTTCCACCTGCCCTACCTCTCTCCTTGGGTGGGTGAAGGAGAGGGGGGGAAAGAAAATACCCCACCCCCTCCCACCCACTCTCCCCTTTCTCTCTGACCCCCCTCTCTTCGCTACCTGTTTGGGAGGGAGGGAGGGAGGGAATGGGTAGGAGGAGAAGAGGTATTTTCTCCCTCTCTCACCACCCACTTCCCTGCCTTACCACCCACTCCTGCTTCCCCCCACCCTCCCACCCACTCCCTCTCCCCCTGCCCTACCACCCTCCCACCCACTCCCTCTCCCCCTGCCCTCTCCTTGGGTGGGAGGTAGTGTGAGGAGGAAGAGTGATTCCCTCCCACCCACTCCCTATATCTCTCACTCCTTATCTTAATTTTCTCTTACCCTCCCTCTTTTTCCCTTCCACCCACTCTCCCCCTCCCTTTCTCCCTGGGTGGGAAGGAGGAGAGAGTGAATGGCTGGGAGAGAGGGGGCAAGAGAGAAAGGGAGTGGGAGGGAAATGGTATTCTTTCCTTCCTTCTCTCCCTCTCATCTGGAGGTGCAATGTTTTTTTGTAAATTGTCTGTATGATTGAAATGGAAATGTATATAAACCTGTTGTGTTGAAATGTACTTGTGATTATCATTTTTAATGTGTCTTTTTGTCCAAAGTATTTTCTAATTTCTGTAATGTGACTTGTTAATTTCTTTATCAGAGAGAAGTACATAAGTCATTTCTTAGAAGAGTGAATGGGGAGTGTTAATGTTGGGAAAGTTAGAAAGCCCTCGTACATAAATACAACCCAATTTGAAGGTCCTGTTTGTTGCATTGAGTGAGTCTGCTTCCTAGCATAGCAGAAATAGATAAATAAATTTGTCTATAAATAAATGTTTTTATAATATACAGGATACAGAAAAAATTACAACACCTTTCATGAACACTAATTATACTAATATATTCTTATCTTTGCAGGCTGTTGGACAAGATGATGATTAGGTGACATGTGAAACCTCTACAAAAATATGTTTGAGCTCTTTTTGTTTGGTAGAAGACAATGAAATTTAGAATTAATCTTAAAAATATCAATTGCTACCTGTGACTAGTTTTTAAATTGCACAAGTGTGTTTCAAGAAAAGGCCATACCCCCCTTATAGAGAGTAAAGGGACTTTTGGTATACCGTATTTTTCGGACCATAAGGTGTGGGCAAAATCCTTAAAATCGGCCAAAATCAGGTGGTGCACCTTATCGTGAGGTGCGCCTTATGTGTGGCTTCAGTGCAAAAAAATGCCTCAGACAGTTACGTACTATTTTGACACGTTTCGTTGCTAGCCTGCCAACGGCGACAGTGCATAGTCCTAGCAAAAGTTATAACCAAGATGTATGTATCTTGACAAGAAAATTGCGAAAACTTTGACAGTTTTCGAGTCCATGCCACCGCATTCATTCACACTATCATGGCTATGACATGATAGCATCCACAACACAGACAGCCATTTTGCATTGGTCTAGTCTTGCTCCACTCAGACTGTAGTCATTTGGTTATTTTTTTAGTTTCGACCATGGGCGCAATATAGCAATAGCAAATTAATTATTAATTTTGTAAATTAAAATGTATCAACGTAATATGCAATTTTGTGGGCGGAAAAAAAAAAAAAAATACCTTGCTACAAGCAAATATGCTAATGAACGAAGTCGGTAGCATAGGATCGGGACGCCATCTTGTTGTCTTGGTAGTTCCGACAGTACCTCGCCAGGTATATTTTCTTGAAGGAATGTTATGGAGCAGAGATACATGCATTCCTTCAAGCTGCAATAACTTTGTATACCCCGCAAGCTGAGAGAGTGGTTGAAAAGCCCGCCAACGTCTCTCACGACGACGACAACGAGGACGATCCGGATGACATTTAATTTGCAGGTAATAATTTATTAAACACAGGTTAGGTTAGATGAATTTATCATCCTTTCATTTCTTCGACGTCGGCCTCTATCATAACAAACATGGCGTACCATTCGTCCGACTCGACTTCGTTACTTACGAAATCTGTTTAAGCACCTTTTTTATTTTTTATTTTCGCTCACAAAATTGCATATTACGTTGATGCATTATAATTTACAAAATTAATAATTAATTTTCTATTGCTATATTGCGCCCATGGTTGAAACTAAAAATTTACTTTAATTTGTAATCTTTTAAGTGAATAGAGAATTCCAGGAATAAAACTGCTAATGTTGGTGTTATTCCCCACAATTCCCGTAACGTGTTTATGTTGTTTTTTAGGGGTATTAGCAGGGCAGACCGTCCATGGAGGTGGTCTGATTTCACTGACCAAAATAAAAAAATATATTTATTTTTGTAATTTTGCTAAATCCCAACCGATTTTTCTCATTCAACAACGAAAGTGTTCAGTTCTGAATGCACTCACATATGCATGATTATCCGATGACGAGACCAGGTGCGCCTTTTGTAAGGACGGGGAATAGCAAATTACGGGTGCGCCTTATGGTCCGAAAAATACGGTAGGTATGGATTAACTGGATTCATGACAGATGAATGGAATACTGTGGAAGGAGACAAAAGAGAAAGCTACCTATATACAAAATGCTTCTACCCCCTTGTAACACAAGGAAGACACAAGTACACAAGTATGCATGCCAACAACACAATATAAACTCTGTAAGGGATATGTGGAAAACCCCATTCCAGCCATGTCATTCCTCAGGAAGACGGGACTGCTTGGCAACAGTCTATGGAACAACAGTAACAACAACCACAACCCCCTTATAAGGGAGGTAGGGAGCTTGGACTTGACCCACCCCTCTCCTATCTATCATCCATTTGTTACCCTTTCATCTTAATTCCTATTCCAGTTGTAACTACATGGTTTTATTCATTAACTTAAATTTTTAGAGTGGAGACTAGATACTTTTGATGATGATAGAAATAGTATAACAAGCAAGCATAGTTTTACTGTGAGGTGACCATTGTTGAAAGTTTTACCTAATTATTATTTTTAAGGATAATGCACCTTCCATGGTCATTATAAAGCTTGGCCTACAGTGATAATCTTTTCTTGTTCTGCATTAAGAGTAATAAAAGTGGGATATTCTATTTTTGCATGATTATTGTAGATGTATACTGAAAAATAATGTAGTTTATATATATATATCTTTGAATAAAGCGAGTTCCTAAAAATGTCTTTTCATTGTGAAATTCCTCTCATGTTGTGATCAACCCAATACACACATCATGAGGTGGGGGTTAATTTTTTCCTACCTACTATGAATGCTGCTGATCATTAAATCCTATCTCCTACTTAAAATGAGGGAGCAAGACCTCAAAAAAGGATTTCAAAGGTAACCAAATACCTCACCATTTCCAAGTGGTGCCCTTGGATTATGCAAAGTGTGAGGAAGTAACAGATTGACAATATATTCAGTCACCATCTCTTCCACTAACAATAAATTAATTCTTCCAACTAAGAATCACATACATCATTTTGTCTGTGGTAAAGGAAATTTCTATTTATAGAGAAATAATACTTTATTATAGTGCAACTGTCCCACCGTTATGCTGTCCCCCCCCAACTCTCATACTTGTACCATTTCTCTGAATTTTCATTTTCTCATTTTGCCAAACCCTGTGGTGAGGGAAAAGAAAACTGCCACCAAGTATTTCCACTTGAGTTGTATAAGGCGACAATAATGGGACAGGGATAGGACTAGGCATCCTTTTCAATGCAGCCCCAAAGGAGACATTCCAAAAAAAGTAAAGAAGGTCACAGTATGAAGGGTCACACCAGTCCTCTGGTGGGCCTGCAGATGGCTTGACAATCCAATGTGTGAGACACTGCCCTGGCCACACTGATCACACAGGAAGGGGCCATCAGCTTGGCACAGGAACTTTATGCCACCAGCAGAGAACAATGATTCTTTGGAGAGATTGAATAAAATGATTCTAGCATTTTGATGTCTTGTATGAAGTCCAGGCCTCGCATCCATATAGGATTGAGAAGCATACAATACTGAACATGGCCAGTTTGGTTCAGTGTGAGATTGTGGTTAAGGAAAACCCTTTGTGAGTTTCTCAAAGGAGGCAGAGAAATACTATCCTTCTGTGCATTTCTGGTGTGAGGTCAATGTCGTGGGTGAGTTTTGTGCCCAATTAAATTAACTCAGGAGTGTTGTGCACTGTGGTTCTGTATCATGAACATAAAGGGACACAGGATTGTTACCTGCAGTATGTTGTTGCATGACCTCCATTTTGGTGCAATTGACCATGAGACCAGCCTTGGAGTATGTTTCTGCTATGGCATTGAGGCTGTTTTGTAGTCCAACTTGAGTATGGATGACTAGGACAGTGGTGTCGGGATACTGTAGGTCTGTTATTGTTGTAGTTAAGTTTTGGCTTGGATTCTGCATACATTTTATAGGTTCTAGCCTATAGATGGAGATACTATCCTCTGGTGCATTTGTTTTGTGGTAGGCTAATTTCATCACTGAAGCAAGGAGTTAAATAGAATGGGTGCGAGGACATACCCTTCCTTTGGCCCTATTGGTACTAGAAATGGGTCAGACTGGTCCCCAGTGCTGACAACCCTTGCAAACATTCCATCACGAAAAGATCTTAAGATTTTGATAAATTTTGGTGAGCATACAATCTTCTTTAGGGCATTCTAGAGCATGCTACGATTTACCATATCAAATGCTTTTGTTAGGTTGATAAAAGCAGCATGGAAATCTCTACACTGCTCTTGGCATTTCTCCTGCAGCTGTTTCATGACAAATGTCATATCAGTGGTGTGTCTTTTTCTCTGAAATACCCACTGTAATTCTGAGAGAACTGTTGACGGTTTACTTTTAGTGCCTTGAGAGCATCACACTGGGTAAGAATTTACCAGCAGTGGCTAGAAGGGACATTTCATGGCTGTTGTTGCAGATAGCTTGTCCCCTTTTTGTTTGTAGATGGCAATGATATTTGAATCTTTCTAGGATTAGGAAATGTCACCATGTTCCCAACAATCAAGAATGAGCTTGTTAGGGCATTGTTACTTGTGGCAAAGGTCGAGGGGATGGCAGTTCGAATCCTGGCAAAGGTAGAGGGGATGGCAGTTCGAATCCTGCCACGGGCGAAGTTGAACCAAGGGCATGGTTCATTGAATTCCTCTGTAAGGGGCACCGTCCTAGCCTTCTGATGGGAGGAGTTTGTGGCATTAAACCATATCATTATAAAAAAAAATTTGTAGCAGACCTAGTTATGGACCAAAAGGTCTCCTGTTGGCATGTTCCTTTGTAATCTTTTGATGTCTGCAGTCTCCTTCCATTTGGTTGTTTGGTCTGAGACAGGTGGTGGTCCTCCAACTGGGTAGTCTTTGAGAAGGATTTGCTGGTAAGTGCCATAGATGCTATGGTCATGAAGTAGATCTACAATTAATTTGGGTGTGGAAGGTCTTTCCCTGCCATACAGTTGAATGTTGATGTTGAGTTTATTAAAAACCAAGTGGTGATCAGTTGATGCTCCCACACCACACTTTGATCTGGTGACGAGTACTTTATAATGTACAATTATGTAGTATAAGAGATGCCAGTGGTGGGATCATGGGAGCATCCAGGTTGTTTAGTGCATTGTACGGAGCTGAAACTTGTTGGTTATGGGAAGATTGTGTTCTGATCAGCATCAATAGTTGGGAGACCATTTGACTTGGAGTTTCAGATACCATCACAACTGACTCCGCTCTAGGAATGCTGGTCTTTGCTAATTCTGGTATTTAGGCCTCCCATGAGGATTATTTTATTGGAAGCATGGATGTTAAGCAAAATCATTAAGGGCTAGCTGTAGAAACTGTCCTTGGTTACCTCATCTGTAGGTAATGTTGGGGCATATACACTGATCGGGTTGCCTATTGTTTTTTTGCTAAGAGAAATATGCCAGGTCATTATCTGCTCAGATACACCTAATGGGGAATTTGGGAGATCCTTTATCAAAATAGCCTTTACAATAAACCCCATGCCATAGATATGACAGCTGGTTCAAGGAGGTCTTTCCAGAAGGTATACAATGAACCATCCTCAGCAAGACTGGTTTCAAATGGGCAGCAATGATTACAAAGGATTACAAAGGCGGAGCATGCCGACAGGAGACCTTTTGATCCATATCTAGGTCGGATGCGAAAAAAAAATCATAATAAATAAATAAATAAAAACTATGATAATGTAAATAACAAATAAAATACATGAATAAATGCATAGGTATAGTTAAATAATAAACAGGTAAATAGTAAATAATAATAAATTGACATAACTAATAATAAATCAAAATCAGACAAACAAATGATAACAAAACAAAAACAAATAATATAAGATAAATTATAATCATTACAGCATCTTACTTAGGTATTTATCTAAATGATTCTTAAAGCTTTTAACTGAACTACATTGCACTACCTGTGCAGGAAGTTTATTCCATTCATTAACTACACGGTTGGCAAAGTTGTTTCTACCTACTTCCAAATTGAATCTATTTCCGGACAGTTTGAGACCATTGTTTCTTGTCTGATTCTCATTCAATGTAAAAATTTTGTCACTTTTGATGTTGTCAATTCCCTTTAGAATTTTAAAGACCTGTATCAAGTCACCTCTGAGTCTACGCTTTTTTAGGGAAGACAGATTCATATGTTTTAGTCGATTTTCGTATGATTTATTTTTGATATTTGGAATCAGTTTTGTAGCTTGCCGTTGTACTCTTTCCAATCTGTCAATGTCTTTAATGAGATTCGGTGACCATATGGAAACAGCATATTCCAAATGTGGACGAACTAACGATTTATATAGCTTGTTAAGGAGTGATGTACTTTTGAAATCAAAAGATCGCGCAATCAGTCCTAGAATTTTATTTGCTTTCTCAGAGGCTGAAATACACTGTGCACCAGGGTGGTATGATGCATGTGGTATGTAAGCCTTAGAGTTAAGTTGCAAGCTTGCTTCTGTCCCCTGCTTTCAGCTTACATTGCTAGCTAGCCTTAATCGTGCAACTTAACTCTAAAGCTTACATACCAGATGCATCATACCACCCTGGTGCACAGTGCCCCCCCCCGGAAACCATAAGAGAAGAGACCAGCAGAGGCTCAAGGATGAAGTAAACAAACTGGGCCAGCTTGGCAGCTGAGTAAGATTCATCTCATTTACTGAGTACCACTGATTCAAGAGTCCTTAAGTATACCTACTCTCATCCATTCTCATGACCAACAGATCAACCAGCTCTAATATTTCTTCCAATCTGCACATTGGTTCCATAACAAATAACAAGAGGATATGATAAATACAAACCAAGAACACAAAATCATCTTTATTAATTTTCCTTTTCCCCACCCCCAAGATTACTACCTTTAATAATCAAACTTAAATTGATAATAAGAATCATCAAAAACATGTACTCTGACAAAACCATCTTCTCCTCCACTGGCATAACCCCGACCATTTGGATGAAAAGCTAAGGAATTGATTGGACCAAAGTGACCCTTCACACGACCAAATTCTTCTTCAAAGACCAGATGGAAGAATCTGGCATCGAATTTGCCCACTCTTGCTGCAGTGGTTGTCACATCCATGGCTTCCTGACCACCACCAAGAACAACATGAGGGTAGCTGTCCACCAGTGGGGTGATGGCTGCAGAATTAACTGGCCGATCTGTCTTGTACATTTTCAACTGTTCAAGCGTTTCCAGATCGTATAATCGTGCTGTTGTATCTTTGCTTGCAGTAATCAACATGGTTCCATCATGACTGAGCTGCATGTCATTAATTTGTTTGGTGTGGTCTGATGCACAAAACAGCTGAAAGGAAAAAATTTCCACGAGTAATCTTGTAACTTCCCTTATCAAGTGATTATTGTTTTACAAGTTTCAGAAATGCAATGCATTACATTAATTTTAAATTCTTGCACTTCACAGCTCTGAAGCCTAAATCTGTTCATAATCCATCTTTCCACAACCTCAGTTTCCTCTTCTAACTGTTTTACATTCTTATCATTAACCATACGCTCATTCTTCCATAGCTTACTTTATTCACCCATTTCCAGACAAGTTTCTTGTCCCTCTTCAAACTTAAAATTTTGTCCCCCATCCATCTAGTTAATTTTATAATTGCAATGAACAGGAGAGAGGACAGAAAGAAGAGAGGAGAGAAGAAACAGTGATGAGAGGGAGGAAAGGAGAGAGATGAGGATTGAGTGGAGAGAGAGACGAGGATAGAGGGGGGAGTGGAGAGAGAGAGAAGTGGATAGAGGGAGGAATGGAGAGGTGAGGAGGAGGAGGAGAAGACAAAGAAGAAAAAGAATAAGAATAAGAATATGAATAATAATAAGAAGAAGAAGAATAAGAAGGATAGAGGAAAGGCGTCTTACCTCCTTGCCAGTCCTCACGTCCCACTTGATGATGGTGCCGTCCTCCTGACCTGTGATGATATATTCATCCAAAGGTCCCCACAGGACAGAAAGAGCTTTCACTGTTTTAGAGCTATGCTGCACACTCATGATGGGATCACCTGAAACAAAGATCATTTTAAGATTACAGGTAGGCAACTCAAAAGAAAATTGTGGATCTTCTTTAGCTGAAATCTACAACCACACACACACACAAACATGTGTATCTAGGCAGATTCTCTCTAATGCAAATTTAATTAAGTGATGGATAGTAATGTATTGTCAAGCTTCTTGCATGCTTTCTTGATGTTTCTGATCAGTTTCCTTTGGGAATCAGGTAAGCGCAGCATGCACTAAGTTCTTCAGAGAAGAAAAATTACTATTTATTTTGTATACTATATCACATTATGTTCCGGGACCCATGCCTCATCCTCTGGTGTTAAATTACAAGACTTTTACAATTCAAAATCTGAAGATGAGGAATGTCTCAAAATCACATTGTATACTATATCACCTCATCCTCTGGTGTTAAATTACAAGACTTTTACAATTCAAAATCTGAAGATGAGGAATGTCTCAAAATGTCATATACAGTAGAACCTCTGTTCTTGAATGTCTCGCAAGATGAACAAATATGTTTTTGACCAAAAAATAAGAATATTTTGCTCCTGTGGTTGACTAAGATATTGGTTCTTGACCAATCAAATAGAGAAAATAGAAAATGTGACAAAATCCAAAATTTTGCAGACAAACATCACCCTGATAAAGCTACATCCAGCAGACTTGTAAATTTCCTTTGTAAAATTGGTTCTGGAACAGTTTTCTAGAACAGATTGTGGTTGAGAATGGAGGTTCTACTACACTAAGTAAAATTAACTAGTCTTCTTTTCTGAAGAACTCCTCCATGCTGTCACAATCCCTGGACAACAACATTTCTTTTCTGAGTGACCTGTGGTCCTGCCTGTAGGCTGTGACTGCTTACCTAAGAGCCACAGGTCTCCTGCAAGACACACCATGGGCAAAGGATTGACTGATCTAATTATTTGTAATGTGGTACAGGAATACTTCACTATATGACCAAGTGCAATAAAGTACATACATACATACATATACCAAGGCTTTTTCCCCCTTACAAGGGAGGTAGCCAAAAAGGGAAAGGCATAAAAACACTCCCACCCATTTCATCCCTACATACACTCCATGAACACAACCCCCCTATTATTTACATGTAAAACCTACCTCGATATACAAACTTTTGCATTGTGATCAGTCAGCTGGGAACACAACTCGGTTGTATAGTGAGATATTCCTGTATCTATGCAACAGACAACACTTACATGTATACCAAAGTAGCCTCACCTCTCTATTAACATGTAACCATGTAGCCCTGAAGTATCTCAACCACAGCCAGAAGAGGTGCAGCCTCTGACTGACTGTCAAGTGCAAATCTACTCCTCTATTAAATAAAAATCTCATCCCATGCATGATACAAATACATTGTATGAGCATCGAACTTGTACTTACACTTCCCATCTCCTTGTGTTCGGCTGTCCAGAATATTCAGTTCAGAATTATGGCCCATGATATTGTCGGTGGTGCATGCAATCAAGTTGCCAGAATAGGAAAAAGCTACACCTCTGACTGACGTCTTTGTGTCCACCCGGGAAACTGTCGTACCAGTCAGAACATCCCATATTCTGTCATGGAATCAAGGCAACATATAAGTCATACATACTTGAAGAAGACATATGAATGAAAGGAAGAAAAGCTAAATATATATATATATATATATATATATAATAATAAATAAACATATACATATATCCATACCAAAGGCTATTTCTCCCCTAGAAGGGAGGTAGCCAAAAAACCAAGGCATAAAACCCACTCTCACCCATTCCATACCCACATACTCAACTCACATTCACCCCCCTTGCTCCCTCTTATCTTGGCTCCTCCTGGATGATGGGTCATCCCTGCATCCTGTCCACTACCCTGGGTCAGAAGCATTGTCACAAGACACAGCACATCCACAGCGAGGCCCCCTCTGTCCCATCATGCAGAAAAATAGAAAATGGGAAGAAATTCCATTGGGCTGCGTCAAATTATTTTTCACACCCACTCCCTCATCCCCCCACCCACTCCCTTTCATGCATCACAACCATTTTCCATTCACCTCTATCTTCCATCTTCTCCCATCATCCATCAACACCCTATCCACCCACCTCATCCTTAGTTGCCTCATGTTTACTCCTTCCATCTCAGCTTTCCACACCTCTTCTACTCCTAACACCAATAATTTAAGTTATTAAGGGGGTACGCGACACCTGGAGGTCATTTTCTAAAATATTTAGAGTAAAGAGCTGAAACTTCTCAGGTAAATAGGTATCCATATTGCTTACATTTTAGGTGAAGCAGAATGATGTATGTACACATGTACATATGTACACATGTACACATGTACGTATACCAGTAGCAACATTTAAAAGTGCACAGCACCATAATACGTGGACCAATTTGTTTTATATTTTGGCTATGATTAGTCAGTAGGCACACCTAGGGCCGGTCATTGAGTAATTGAACAATTTCCTTTATACTTTTGCATACAGGCATTTCAATTTTAATGTCTGGCAAAAATCGTGAAAAATACAATTTTTTTGCTCTTGTTTCCATTATTACTCCGAACTCTTTCATTCTATTCAAAATATTCGAACGATCGGCCCTAGCAATTACTAAAAGTAATATTCCCTGTAAGTTTCATTCAAATCTAATGTATATTAGATTTTTTATGATTAAAAAAAAGTAGAAAAATATCGAACGGAGATATGGCAACTTGAAATATGAATATATCTGTAACTTGCTTATAGTTTCACCAATTTGACTGATTTTTTCATGGCTTAATTCTTATTATATAATAAGTAAGTACAGTAAAAATTATCAACATATTTTAATTATAAGTACTTTAAATACTGAAAAACTAAAGTATAAGTATGTCACAGTAGTGACGACGCACAGACGACAACATCATATAATTTGCTTTTTTGCACCTTTGGCGGTTTCTTCATATGAAACCTCTCTGCTGGGGGTCTTCAGGGTATCTAAATCATTGGAAAGAGGTTTATTTTCCAGTAGTGGGCACCTTCTCTTTCCTCATCAGATTCCCCTCGCCAATCTATGTTGGTAGGGCACCCCCTCCAGCATCATATGATGTCCCTTCTTCTTTCTTCTTCCTGTATAGCCTTGATCTTTTTCCTCTTGCTTTCTTCTTTGGATTTAATCTTCCTCTTTGAATTGTTTAGTCTAATGTTGTCCTTTACCTCTGTCACCGTCACAGAGGTGCAGGTGAGGGCGGTGGTGGAGTGAGAGGTGGTGATATCTTTAGTCGTCTTTGACTGCTTGCCATCTTTAACTGCTGTTTTTTGTCATTGTGATGTTCTTTTGTTCTTTTTGCTACCCATGATGACTGTACTAAAGAGTAATATGTACTAGCTAAAGTAATAGATTGCAATGAGAGCTCATGAGACATGCGTACTTCCCTTTTCAGAGTTAGCCGGTAACTAACGCTTAGTTTCGCACAAAGTTGGCGAAATATTCTCCCTCCACCTTCCTCCCTTCCCCTCCACAATCGTATTGGCCGTTGATACACTGGGCGAGTGTAAATTCAATCAAATTTCAACGTTATTCGCTGCGCCTGAAGGTACTAAGTGGCACGCCAAATTCTAGTGTGGGTTGCGCCTTTAAATCTGTCCCTTTAATCCTCATCCAGGACCTTTAAATTGCGCGCGGCTGGAAAATTATTTGTCGGGATTTATTTCTAAGTGGTATACGAACATTTTGAACACAGTTTTGAAAAATGCCATATCTTGACCAAATTCACCCCCCCAGGTGTCGCGTACCCCCTTAATCTTTCAAGGATATCTATTTCCATCCATTCTTTTAAATTACATACCACCTCATAGCTTATTATCTCTTTGGAACTTTACCCATTTTCTAAGGTAATATACCCAAAGTTAGAGCCATACATGAATTTTAAGCTGGGTATGATAACTGGAAAGCAAGGGCCAGGGCTCCATGAGTATTGCACCATTCCTGTATATTGCAACTACATACAGTGAATACACTCATCCATCTATTTCCACAACTACCCCAACTCTGGGACAAACAATGGTTGTGTTGAAGGCATACAGTGATCCTCAGGTTGTTGAAGGATCAATTCCTCACTATCATACCTTTTCATGCACTCTGGCTGTTTTGTACCCACCAATATACATTTCATTTCTTACTGCCTCCACCCACTGTCACTATTATTTTTCAATTACTCACAACAAAGTGAAGTCAGTCTGATCATGTTAGGGCTCTCAATTTTAGACAAGGTTCACCTACTTTTGTAAACTATCTTGTCCATAAAAAAGAACATTCACCATGATTGCAAAGCAAGCACTCTGAGAAAGACCCCTGTACCCAGTCCTGAACTCCACAAAAACTACCCTAGACATTGGCCTATCTTCTAATAGCTGTTTCAATTTCATCCTCTACTTTTCCTATTTAAATGAAAAAAAAAGAGTACCTGAGGGTTTGGTCAGCTGCACCTGACACAAAGCGTGTGCTATCCCATTTAACATCAATGGACCAAACAGTACCAGTGTGTCCATCAAAGGTACCAAGTCTTTCTCCATTGATGGAGTACCATGCATTGGGTTTGGGATCTTTGGAAGATGAAAAGAGCAAGTCTCCATCTCTGTTGAACTTGATTTGTGTAATGGAACGCTCATGGCCTTGCAACATCAACGGCTTCTGCAAAGGAGAAAAATAATTGCATAAACATCATCATACAATCTCTGTATTCATTATGTAGTTACAAGACCCAGGCTACCAATATCACTGTAGATAATTACTGTCTCAATGTCATAGCCAATCTATTTTTCTTTGAGATCTCCTAACATATACTGTGGACCTTTCCTGTCTTTGAAGGGGGTGGCTGAATCAAAACGCACACCTATTTCATTCACAAAATACTCTTTTAACATGCATCAGTAACTCATGGATGAAGGGTCTCACCCCTGTACCCTGTCACAGTGCTCAGGTCATGCAGGGCCAGATTGACAACTGGAGCTGGTTTACCCCACTTCATTAAATGGTGACCCCTTCTTCATCCCCTTAAATATTTAACAGAGCATACTTTTATTCATAACAGTCCTAGCAATGAAACTTAATGCTCTGTTAGCTCTATTCTTAGTGCTAATGCACTGTTTCCTGGATTCAAGGTCAGGGCTCACTAGAACCCAAAAATCCCTCTTGTACGTGTCTCCTAATGTATATTCCTCACCTTCACCTGAGGTGAAGTGATTGAGCAGATCATTTCTATGGACCTATTCTGTGTTGTTAGTGCTGGATGGTGACCCAAATACAGTCATGCTAACATGGTTCTCATTTCCTTTGGAAGTGATTTTTCTATGGTTTTGATGGAGTTCAGTATTTGGTTTGGGAGTCCTTATTTTGTCATCCATGTGTTCCAAGGAAATCTTAATACTATAAATTAATCAATCCATTGCCCAAGGTGCTTTTGCAGGAGACCCACAGCTCCCAGCTATCACTGGATTGGTACAAACTATTCAAGGAAGAAATATCATATGGTTGTCTGGGTATAGCTAGTGTATAGCAGTGTATGATGAAATGTTCAGGGTCTTCCTTGGGACTGATGTATCTATGGTCTCTTGTTTCTGCAGCCAGGGCTATTCAGAGTTGGCATTCTCTTAGTTATGCATAGTGATCTCTTGTAAGTTCAGACTATTGTCCTCAAGTACAGGAACTACCACTGTATCTTCCATTCTGCCTAAGGTACATGGAGATGAGGTGGTCCAATTAGTTGTGTTGAGACCTGAATGCAATCATGCTAGTTTGGTCCTTCCTTTTCTTGTAGATGTTTTGGAGTGTTTGTTCTATAATCTGAGTGTGAATAGATTTTTGTATAGATATGTGGTGTAGTGCAGGTGGTAAGTTATTAACCCTTAGCATACAATTATGTTGATATCAGTGTCACGAAGCGTGAGCAGATATACAAGGATGTTGGTATTGGGAACATGGTTATATTTATTTGATGGTTGTAGTTGGGTGACCCCCATATTCTGTGAACAGGCTTGACTGCATTTTCTGTGGTCATCAACATTCAGGTTGAAAGAGAACTACAGGGTCTAACAGATAAATCCGTACAACTTCTTATCACATGTTTTAAGATTAATATCTCGGGTTATAATAAACAGAGTTATGAAATTTTCAGTATATTTAGAAAAGGCAATAAGAACAATGATTTCATTCAATGTAACCACCTTCAGCTGTTATGACGCTTTCAACGCGTTTACGAAACTTGGATACAGCGTTGATGATCTCAGACTTTGATAATGAACCCACAGCCTTCTTGATGTCTGTCTTCAGGGTTGTTATACTTCTGTGTGGCTTGTCACATGCCTTGGCCTCAATTCGCGCCCAAAAATAATAATCTAAAGGGTTTAGGTCTGGCGAATTTGAGGGCCACAACTCTTTGTTCCAGAACTGCACATTTGACCCTTCGAGAAGGTTGGTGGTCCTCTTCGCTGTGTGGGCTGGAGCTGAGTCTTGTTGGAAGACAAACTGGTTGCCACTAGCCTTATCTTTCATCCAGGGTATTATTTTCTCTTCTAGAACTTTGCAATAGACAACGGCATTGACTTTCTCCTTGTTGTTGAAGAAGTGAGTGAAGACGTCCCCCTCAGTTGACACCACACAGAGCACCATGACACTTGCTGGTTTCTTTGTCGTTGTCTTGTGTTGAACCTCTGAGGATGAGGGGGCTATCCAGCGATCATTCCGCTTATTGAAAGTCGCATCAACCGTGAAAATCTTCCCGTCGGAAAAAAATTTGATGACCGAGTCATTCGACTTCATCCAGTTCAACAGCTTTTGGCACCTGGTCAAGCGGATTTCTTTCATTTTTCGTGTCAAAAGATGTCTTTTTCCTTGTGAGAATGAGGTTAATCCCAATTTCTTTAATGCTCTGTGAATTGTCATTGTGCTGACACCTCTCTTCTTTGCCAATGTCGATAATGGTAAGGCTGGATTTGCATTGACACTTCTCTTGAGACCAGCTAAAAAGCGAGGTGTTAGAATTCTGCCCCTTCTGGGCTTGTGAGCAGCTCGTTGGTCTTCGCCGGTCTCATCAAAACGTTTACAAACATCGTAAACAGTTTGTCTGGAGTATTTTAGCATCCTTATTATGGCACTAAGAGTGTGACCTGTGCGACGAAGTTCGCATATGGCTGAACGTTTGGCTTGTTCCATTGCTTAATGTTTATTGCACCGGTGCTAGTATACAACTGGCTAAATTATTAGACAAATGGAAGTATCTGGAAACAATCAGAATTGCCATATGTTACTTTTTAAGTGCTTAAAACCTCTTAAAAGTTTGTACGGATTTATCTGTTAGACCCTATAGTATTACAGCTGTAACTTTAAATCTTATAACATACACATTGTGATGCATCATCGAATCATCGTACATCTGGCACCCTGCAATGCGCATGAGTATACGACTCATATTGAAGAGGTTAAAGATACTTGAGTAGTATGCTCTTGCTGTAGCTTTTGTGTGTTCATCTGAGTGTGCTATGTGATGGGTGGGTAGGGGTCATGGTAGTTCTACTGACTGGTCTCTTTCTTGCATTGAAAGTTGATGTATTGGAATTTGCTACCAGTGAATTGCATTTTGTTTAATCTCAGCCCAATTATATACTTTGTCCAGATCATCTGGGACCCCTTCCAGGAACTTGTCCAAATCTCTCCTTAAGACTTCAGTACTACACCTGGTCAAGTACTGGATTCAGTAAATTTTTAGAAGTGCAAACCTATGCAATATAGCAATAAAAAATGAAATAATTTTGTAAATTATAATACAGACGCTCCTCGACTAATGTTTTAGTTACGTTCCGAATGGCCAAACGCAAGTTGAAAATGAACGTAAGTTGTTACTGTACTATACATCCATAAATTCTATTACCGTATCTTACAAAACACCCCTAAATCATTAATTATACACAACATTGTAAAGTAATAACATTAATTTCAAATAAATTAAATTCAAGCAACATAAATTGAGATGGTGGTGGAGGAGGAGGAGGATGAGGCAAGGCACTTTCAGTCTGTCGTTTGTGCAATGTAAACAATGGATGCAGCGTCATGCGTAAGTATCGTTTGAACTACGGAGAGCGCGCTAAACTAAAAAATTCACTCAATTTTTTTTTTACAGTCAGTTCAAACGTAAAATCGAAAAAACGTAAAACGAATGAACGTAAGTAGAGGAGCGTCTGTACATCACTATTATAATTCATGGCAGAAATTAATAATAGAAAGGTTGCTTGAGATGCCATTTTTGTTTTGGTAGGAGGCTAAAGAAATTAAAGTATGATAAATCTATATATTCTAACCTAACCAACCTACCTAACCTGCATTTATTAATGCAGTACCTGTAATTCTAGAGGTCATCTGGGTTGTCATTCTCTTCTCCGACCTCAGAATTGATCAAAACATAAACATATGCGATTTTCTTGGTAGAAATAATAAAAAAAACATGGCTACAAGGAAATCAAATGAACAAAGCCACTAAGATACAGTTGAGATGACATGTTGTCTGTCCAGTCCAGTCACTGTCTGTTAGACAATGGCTTTCACATTGTGGAATAGATTTTCTCCAACTCTAGGTGATGTTAATAAGTGCTGTAACAAAGACAACAGGGCTTCCTTGGACTTCGTGAGAGAACATGGAGTTCTGCCATTGTCTGTTATTTGCCTGTGGTGCAATAATAATCAGGCCATCAGCATCCACGATGACGACCCGGATGATCTTTGAGGTACCGAATTACTAGAATATAGGTTCAGTTATAAGAGACGAATTTATCATCCTTTTATTTCTTCGATCTCGGCATCTATCAAAACAAACATGGTGTATCATTCATCCGCCGCAACTTTGTTCGTTAGTAAATTTGGTTTTAGTAACTTTTTTGTTAATTTCCACAAAGAAAACCACATATTACGTTGATGTATAATGATTTATAAAATTAATAATTGATTTTCTATTGCTACATTGTGTAGGTGTGCACTTCTAAAAATTTACATATACCACTCTCTTTTGCACTGTATCACATAAAGATACAAAATTTAGTAAAATTTTAGTTGTGCACAAATACTTGATATAGCAATAGAAAATGATAAATTTTGTAAATTATAACACATCAAGGTAATATGTAATTTTCTTTGCAAACAAAAGAGTTGCTAAAACAGATTTCGTAACTAATAAAGTCATGCCAACATCGATGAAATGAAAGGATGATAAATTCGTCTAATCTAACCTGTATTTAGTAAATTGGCACCTGTAATTCAACAGTCATCCAGATTGTTGTCATCATCGTCATGACACCTACATATGCTGATCTTCATGAAACCCACAGTTTATTACATTTTGGACAATTAACAGAGAAGCCTTGTAGTCTTTATAACACTGCTTGTTAACATCACCTGGAGTGGGAGAACAGTCGGTGCACAAAGTGATGTCCATCATGTAACTGACATTTCAACTGGAACAGGCAGATGACAAACACTTGACAAACAAAAAGATGGCATCCCGATCCTATGTTAACGACTTCGTTTGTTAATATATTTGCTTGTAGCAAGGTATATTTTTTTTTATTTCCTCCAAGAAAATCACATATTACGTTCATGTATTATAATTTACAAAATTAATATTTAATTTTCTAATGCTATATCACATAGTTGTGCAGAACTAAAATAATATCCAAAATTTTTGGTCTAGTTTAGTATTCTTGATGTTACAATATTTAGAGACAATTTATAGTTTCACCCAACCGTAGAATTTGATATGTGGCTTATGTGTTTCTGGTGAGAAATGTGATATGAACGATGGTGTACATAAATTCCGTCGCAAGTGCGTACTTTTGAAGTAATTAAGTATTGAAGTTATGCACTTTTGCATACATCTCCCGAACAATCTGGGGGGACGTGTGTGAAATCGGGGTTTTTGGGTGGGGAAGACTAATGAATGGAGTAATGTGCGTTCCAAAACAGGTATAAAATGAACAAAAACCAGCCGTAGCCATCTTTGTTTTTACCAACGACTCAAAAAAGTCTCGCTAGATCTGTTACACTTAGCGAAGTCCACTCCAGCCACGCAAGACTTCCTAACCGTAAACTAATGTTACCTCTGTTAGGTTAGTTTACAGTTACCAAGTCTTGCGCGAGCGGCTGAACTATTCTACTCACAAATACTTACAATCGTTAGTCAACAAACATGGCCCCACACGCAGTACCCGCTGATATGGGATATTTTTGTTTTTTTATGGGTTTCTTTAGTCTTCTTCATTTTACACCTGTTTGGCAATGTGCATTACTCCATTTATTAGTCTCCCCCACTCAAAAACCCCGATTTCCCACACGTCCCCCCAGATAATTTGGGAGATGTAGGCACAAGTGCATAACTTCAATACTTAATTACCTAAAAAGTACGCATTTGCGACGGAAATGATGTACACCATCATTCATATCACAACACTTCTCACCAGAAACACATAAGACACATATCAAATTCTATGGTTGGGTGAAACTATAAATTGACCTTCAGTATTTCAAGTGAACACTTGAATTTGTTTGTTCATTCATCATTGTCACACTGACAAGTTTGGTGGCAATAAATGACAGGCATATTCAAGTTTCAAGGGCACGAGCTACTTCCAGAGGATTAGGTGCCTATCACTATGTTTCATTGTTTGTGCTGAATGTTGCCCAGTTCTGAAAATACCGGGTACTTAAAAAAAATCCAGACCGACTGCTGTTTCGCAGTCTTTGTTAGTAATGTTGTCGAAATGCTCTTTAAGGGTTAATTCATTGGGCTGCATGCCATGCTCCCTTATGTTGTCCTTCTCACTAATTTTCTATTCACTAGCAGAGTAGAGTATTAAAATTACTTTTCCATTTTCATAACACATCGAATCAGTTAAAAAAAAATGGTTTCATTTCATACTTTTCTTGCCTAGTAAATTAT